>NC_043001.1:6054677-6072177 GCF_006345805.1 Octopus sinensis | reverse complement strand
CATATTTTTTCGAACACATCGCTCAAATTTCGATGCAGTACCACATAGGTTCAAAAATCCATAATCCAAGAATGAGGAATGATATCATACCCCTTAGGATAATCGATCCATGACATGGCTAAGTCAGTTTCCCTGATCTTGCAACCCTTACGTACAGTTTTTTCTACCAGGACAATAATAATAATAATAATACTAATAATAATAATAATAATAATAATAATAATAATGATAATAATAATAATAATAATAATATTAATAATAATAATAATAATAATATAATAATATTGACGTAGGATGAAAGATTGCTATGATTAAGCACTATACAAGAAATTGAAAACGAAGGCAGCTGAAAATAGTTGGGTAAAAAAAGACTGCATGGTCAATTTCATAGCGATGTTGAAAATAAGAAAGACAGAGAAAAAATGGCTGTCGAGGACAAACAGTGATTTAAAACCGGAAAAGTAGGCTGTAATCTGTGCTGCCCAAGCGCAAGCACTAAGAACAAACTGCATAAAATACAGAATAGACAACACAACAGAAAGAGTTAAATGCAGAATGTGTGGACAAAATAGTGACGCTGTATGGCATACTACAAGCCAATGTACCCCACTAGCCCAGAAGGAATATAAGAGACACCGCGACAATACAGTCAGGCTTATGAATTGGACACTTTGCAACAAGTATGACCTTGACAGAGTAAACAAGTGGTAGGACCGTATACCTGAAGGCATCGACGAACATAGAAATGCAAAGAAAGATCCTATGGGATTTTATGACTCAGTGCGACCAGGAGATAGAGAATAGGAGGCCAGATATAGTTTTAATTGAGAAAGGAAACAAACTATGCTGGGTCACAAATGAAGCATACCCGGCTGACAACAAGGTATGCGATAAGGAAGAAAGAAATGTCGAGGGGTATGAAAGGTTAGCTTGGGAAGTTAAGCAGTTGTGATCGATGAAAAAGGTAACAGTAGTACCAATAATCGTCGCAACCCTGGGAACAGTGAGTAAAAATCTCGAGAAGTTCGTGGAAAAAATAAGAGCTGCAATAAGGATGGAGCACTTGCAGAAAAAAGCACTGCTTGGAAGCACTCGAGTTCTGGTAGGGAACAGGTGACACTGTAGTATGTCCCCAGGCAATAGTAATAATGATTATCATTCTTCTTCTTCTTCTACTTCATTATTATTATTATTATTATTATTATTATTATTATTATTATTATTATTATTATTATATTATTATTATTATTATCATTATTATTATTATTATTATTATATTATTATTATTATTATTATTATTATTATTGCTGTTATTGTTATTATTATTATTATTATCACCACCACCATAGTCACCATCATCAACATCATCATCATCTTTATCGTCATCAGCATTCGGTAGTTTTATTTTATCATAGGCTTTCACTTCACTACCGAGCGCAGCTCTGTGTGCCTTCAGTATGTGCTTTGCTTTGTTGTGATGCTCTGATGGTTACTGTATTGAAAGCGTTCTACGTGGGATTTGTGCGGTGCCTAGTAGTAGTATTTTCTGTATGTTGTATATATATTTGTAAGTGCTGGTATTTTTGTTAAGTATTTGTGTGAATATTTCTTTATCATATCCGATGCGCCTAGTATGATTGGAGTTGTTTCTGTTATTAAACTCCACAGTCGAGTTATCACTGTTTCCATGTCTTCGCATTTAGAAAGTTTCTCCATTTCGTTTTGAGAAACTTGTCATCTGTTGATATTGATACATTATTTAGAAGGCATTTTTTCTTGATGATGCCCGGTAACTCTATCCGGCTTATAGCCTTAATTTTTCCCTCTGTTTGTATTGTATCCTATAGTGTGGCTGCTTTCTCATTTTCTGTTATCTTTCTTATTTTTTCTTTTGTTATTTCACAGTGTTGGCATAGCTTCCAGTGTTTATAGGTCCCAACTCTGTGGTATCTGTGAATATATTCCTTCTTAGCCAGAGACTATATATTATATTGTTTCTTGTCCATCTACACATATTCTGAAGTTACTTGTTATGTTTCTTTTCCTTATATGTTTTTGGGAATTTCTAGTAGGGAGGCTTTGGTCTTGTGCTGCAACTAAAAATCGTTGAAACTCTGTTTTGAGTCCTGAGCTTCTGAGCCGCTGTTGGGGTTTTGCTTTGTCCATTTCTTTTGCGCTTAGTTTAACCCAGGATTTGCCACGAAGGGGCTTCTCTTGACATCGTTGTATTACGATCCGTTGCTGTTTCAGTTTCATTTTGAATTCAGTTTTTTTAAAGCTGTTGTTGTTTCATCTTTTTGTTCATAGTTTTTAGGTAATATGGCTTCTTTTTTGTATTTGTCAGCTTCATTAAAGACTGAAAACATTGTTTTTGTTTTGTTCGTGTTTTATGGCTCTTTGCATTAGTTTTCCTAGCTTTCAATTAATGTTTTCTGAAAAGTTATCAAAGTTTAAACATTATTAATATGTTTTTAAAAAAATATTTTTCTGGAATAATCGAATTACTTCATTGGACTCAGCGTAAAAAAATTACATTCATCTCCGAAAGTTGAACGTTTTCACGTAAGTTAGAATTTCAAAATCCGTGTGAGCAACAAAATAAATCCCGTAGGTGGGTCTGCTGGAGCACCGCCTTTACGCAAGCAAATCGACCCCGGGACTTATTCTTTGTAAGCCCAGTACTTATTCTATTAGTCTCTTTTGCCGAACCGCTAAGTGACGGGGACGTAAACACACCAGCATCGGTTGTCAAGCAATGCTAGGGGGACAAACACAGACACACAAACACACACACATACATATATACGACAGGCTTCTTTCAGTTTCCGTCTACCAAATCCACTCACAAGGCATTGGTCGGCCCGGGGCTATAGCAGAAGACACTTACCCAAGATGCCACGCAGTGGGACTGAACTCGGAACCATGTGGTTGTTTAGCACGCTACTGACCACACAGCCACTCCTGCGCCTATGTGTGTGTATGTGTTGGTATGTGTGTGATGTGTGTGTGCGTGAGTGTCAGAGTATATGTATACATGTGTGTATGCACATTGAGCCGACATAGTCGAAGTACCGTCACAAGGCATCAGCGGCGACTTTTACAGACACCAGAAAAAAAGAAGGAATAAATTTGATGACATGCGCACAACAGCCTCCGTCCCACTTACTCAGGCAGAAATTCGAAAGGGGATGCTTCGATTAGATAGTAAGCGCACAAAAACTTCCTTTGCATAATAGAGTCAGGAAACGATGTCCCTTTTCAATTCAATCAACATCAATTTCCAGTGAGCCGGAGACCTGGTAAATCTTCTAGGATTTCCCAATTAAAATAGATCAAATGCTAGAACATAACTAACCGCACCTAGTGGTGGTGGAAATGGTGCAGCACATGTTCTATATAGGAGATTTTGCATGCCTGTTTAACCCACGAATATTCAGAAAAGATATATACACAATATTCTGAAGTACGAAATAGCGCGGCTATGACAAGTGAAGAATGTGAAGATAGGGCCACTCATTGATGGGTCCTTGGGGATTGTATCAGAAGACATCGAAAGAAATACAAACAAGATCAGGATAAAGTTCCCAGTGCGACTGTTTTTTTCAACATATTGCCATGACCGGAACAATAAGGAAACTATTGGATAGTTCAAAGAACAGATAGCATGGTACCGCTACGCATGCAAATACCCATGAGTTACAGCAAGACCTGAGTTACAATGAATATAATAAGAAATTGATGATGATGATGATGATGATGATGATGATGATGATGATGATGATGATGATGATGTTTATGATGATGATTATGATGATGATATTGTAAGGAATTCATTCTTTCTCCGTATATTTTTCTTTTACGAACGACTAAATATTGCTTTAAATTACTCTCTCATTTTGTTGCTAAATCCTTACGTGTGTGTGTGTATGTGCGGGTTTGTGTAGAAGTATTTTTCTTTTCCTGTTTCCTTCGATCTCGTACACCAACTGACAGTTCTTGTTTGCTGTTTATAAGGATATTTTGTAGCAAAGTAATGTTATCTATTATTGCGCATTAGTGTAAATGTTAATGCTGAGCGGGATTTTAACAAGATTCAAGTGTTTGTAATAATATCGCTTATGGCGGAAATATTTCAATTTCAACCAATTGACGGCAATCCATATAATAAAAATACAAAATAGAGAATTATTTTTCTTCATTTTTTTTGTGTGCTCTAGGGTAACGATGAAGCGATTCTCAAAGTATTTTATTTTGAGAAATAACAATCCTGATGATGTAGAGGGAAACATTTCTATCTAGGATTAGAATCTGAAAACATCAACAGAAATCTACTGCAAAGAAACGGTTACAAAACAGTCGCGGCACTTCTTTATCTGCTGTTAAATATTTCTAGAAAAGATCTTTCCAAAAATATTCTCCTTAATGTCTTGGACAAATCATGAAATTCCATGACAAATATTATACAAATTTCGCAGCTCTGTCCGTTATAGGCATTGAGGGAAGCAAATAATTCACGAAATATAATTTCGTTTTCGTCCACATAAGACATGACGAAAGCGATTTTTATTGTTTCGTTGTTATCTAAGTTCTATGTACTTTATATTGGTTTCAAAGTTTGGCACAAAGCCAGCAATGTCGTAAAGAATGTATTTCCGTTACATTGTCCAAAGCACTCAAATTATACTTATTGAATGGACACCGAAAATGTGGGTAGAAAAATCAACTTCACAGATTTTGAACTCAGACGGTACAGGCTGATAAGAAATTGCAAAATATTTTGCATGGCGTACCAACAACTGTACCAGCTTGTAGCCTTCTACCCGTTATAAACTTGAAAATAGTAAAGTGGTGAACTGACCAAATCGCAAATAACGCCGGGCAAAAACATTTTCGTCATTTCGTCTTTTCGAGTTCAAATGCTGCCGATGCGAATTTTGTATTGCAAAATTTCGTGAGATAAAATAACTACGAGTTAAACATTGTGGCCGATGTAATCGACTTCACTACCCCAACCGAAACTGCTCTTCTCATACCAATATCTAAGAGTGAGTGTTCTCATGGTAATTAAATTCTTTCTTGGACTGTGTATGAACTGTTACAAAGATTTCAGTTTATTCCCATCGTCACTGCCAAACACCTACCGCTCCACTTTACATTATATTTCTGCATTATTTATTAAAATTTTGAAGTTTTAATCAACAGTAAATCCTTCAACACTATTCAGAATACCAATACTGATAATGTTGAAAATAATGCCCCTACAAACAGGTACACATAATCATATTCCAAACAAACGAGACAATAAGTTGAGGCTGCTTCATTTATAGCTACGGCAATTTTATTTAGAGTATTCCTTGGTTTAATAGAAGACTATGCACTCTGGCATAGCATTTCAGGTTCACATAACAAGCAAAAAGAAGGAAAAGGAATCCGTTAAGTAGGAAAATAATTATATAAAAAAAAACATTGAGAGTTATGAAAATATCGTAGTGAATAATACCGTTGTAATAGAAGCGAATAGGATCTGAAAATTTTCCAACTGATGAGGTCGAATTCGGCAGCAAATACGTTAAACGATATTTATTTTGACTTGGAATTCGATTATAACTGTTCTGCTATGATGGATGTTAGAGAAAGTTTAATAGTTGCAGCTCATACCAATTTTACACCCCAAATATTCACAGTTTACGGATTATTTTTTTCCCTGCTTCTGTACAACATAGTGTTACATGAATGAATGCATTTACATATGTGAGTGTGTGTGTATGTATGTATGTATATATACACGCAGATATTATGTATGTATATATATACATGCAAATATGTATGTGTGAATGAATGTGTGTATACTTACGAACAGACGTACACTCACATATATACATGCATACTTCTATATATACACACACATTTAGATACATATACATATATGTATAGATACATGTATATATACGTAAGCATATATGTTTGTGTGTATATGTATATATATTTACACACACTCATATATATATATATATATATGTATATATGTATGTATATATATTTATATACATATATATGTATATGTAAAATTTACGTGTGTACACAGAAACACATATATTATGAGTGTATATGTATGTGTGTGAAACACACATATGTATGTCTATATAGATGCATATATTCATACGGAGAGTGTGACACAATAAGAGAGAAAAAGAAAGACATAGAGAAGGAGAGACGTCAGTTACGTCTGTAAAATAAAACAAAAAATCTTACATTTCAAAAAACCAGAAAATCGGTTTTCTTTTGCAGGGTAAATATGTTTACTGTAAAATTCGAGGGAAAAAAACCGCCTATTTGCGAAGGTAGTTGCCCTTGCCATTATTAATGGTATTTTTTATAGTGTCAATTTTTATTCTGTTTACTTTAG
The DNA here is from genome assembly GCF_006345805.1 of Octopus sinensis. Classification (NCBI taxonomy): domain Eukaryota; kingdom Metazoa; phylum Mollusca; class Cephalopoda; order Octopoda; family Octopodidae; genus Octopus; species Octopus sinensis. Next base: position 6,065,771 of record NC_043001.1, on the reverse strand, counting down.
TTTTGTTATTTTTCTGGTAAAATGGAAATGAATTGAACGAAAACATCGAGTGTCTCACTGTGCACTAGTATAGAATTTGATATTGGCTTGCTGTAAAATAACGAAGAAAAAAACAGGAAATTTTGCTGTTGGGCAATAATATTGAGCGAGAAATTCAACCTAATATTGCGTTAACAAGTAAAACGAAAACGAGTTAAGATAAAAAATATACATACATATACGTACACATATAATGCGTATGTACACATAGAATCAAATATATACATATACATATATGTGTGTGTATATATATACATATATATACATATGTAAGTTTTACATACGTAACAATATATACACACACAAACACACAAACACGCATATATATATATATATACATATATATATATATATATATATATATATATATATATATATATATATATATATATATATGCACACACCAAACGCACACGTACACACATGCACACGCACACACACATATTCATAGGTAATGTGTTGGCAATTTTCACTGAAACATTGAATTGAGCACCAATTTTCCTATTTTGAAGCTCTTCAAACTCAATGTTGTATGCAATAAAGTGCAGCTTTAATGAGAAGATATCTTTGGCAATATCATTACCATCGACACCATAATCGCCATCTTGTTTTCCCGCCACCATATTTATTACCTTCATCTCCAAGAAACACTACCGCTACTTACACCGGAGTTTTAAACATGAATACAGTCACGTATAGTCTTACTGTCATCGTTGTCATCACCATCTTCATCATACCCATGGTGATAATAATCATCATCGTCATCATCTTTATCATCACAATCATCATCATCATAACTCCTCAGCATCACATCTATCATTCATCATCTACATTACCATCAACATCATCCTCACCTTCATCATCATGCTCATCACCATCATCGTCATCATCATCATCGCCATCTTCACCTTCAACATCATCAGCATCAGGAGCAGCAGCATCAGTAGCAACAGCATCTTCATTTTCATCATAATTTATGCTGTATATCCCGTCCTTGTAAACAGGAATCCGTCTTTTTAATTACTTAAATGTCTTGCTGTACACATGTTTATCGTTTCAAAATATATTTCAACGCATAAAATGACGTTACACAAGATATATATTCTTTAAACACAGCAGCTCGTTCTTTCCGATAATATTTCAATTTGCCCTTTAAAATAAGAACGCTTCTTTCGCGAAATATTTCTTACACACCACTTAACAGATTTTGTTACCCGGACATTCACCTATGAATAGAATTATGCAAGCACCGACCTACACAAACATATATGCGTACACATGCACACATATGTACGCACATACATATAAATATATACACTTTTATATATATATATATATATATATATATATTATATATATATATATATAATATATATATATTTATATTCATTTATATATACACATATAAATATACATATTCACGTATATATATATATATATATATATATATATATACATCTTATACAATAAAACAGTGTTAATATGTTGTGCGTGTGTGTTAGGCTCAAAATGTAAAAGACTTTCTCACTTATGCGTGCTTATGTTACTTATGGATTCGAAAACAAGAGTTGTCGATTTTGACGTATGGGGCATCAAAAGATTTAGTAACCTTTCACCTACCAAATAAAACATGTTTTTTGCACATCGACTCCATTTTTAATACAAGAATAACCTCAAAAACGCGCTCGAGTCACAGAATTTCGACGTTCTTCGGTATGGGAGGCAACTGTACCTGAACAATCTTAAAAATATGGACTTCTAACAAGGAATGCAACTTCGAAGATATACCATCGGATGTACAAGTAATGTTTAGTAGATTATCAATTTAATGTGAATTGTGCTTCTTTATGTTTTGTTTAGCCCAGAGTTGACTCGGATCTAGCAAAACCATTGCATAGTTTTGTATTTCTTCCTCAAATACTGGAAATCTGCGTCTTTCCTTTGATGAAAGGGTATGTTTTAACAGAGATTTGGCTGGTATTTGAAGTTACCACTGACACGTGTATTTGTGTGTGTGTTTTTTTTTTGTGAGGCAAAAATACTCTTTCTCAGAATATTTTGCACAATAATTGTTTTAGAAGTCTGGACATTTTTCTTACTGCTAACCATTGAACTTCAAGTTACAATTATTAGCTTAGAATTGGAAGTCAATTAGACTTCATACAGTGTTATCGTATACGGTGGAAATTCAATACGAAGTTTTGATCTCATTATCTTGTGCTTAGTAATCCATTACCTTAAATTTGGAGCCATTAAGATTTTAAGCATTATTGTATTGGGTTTAGTCCTTCGGCTGTCGACAAGATGGGGTGTCACCTTCAAAAATGTAATTGATCATAGTAATTTTAGTGCGTATTCCAATCTGGCATTTATTTAATAGATTTCTTCTTGATGAACCGCTGCCATTGAAACAAAGTGAGAGACACACACACACACATAATAGGTGCAAGAATGACTGTGCGCTTGAGAAGTTTGCTTCCCAAGCACATGGTTCTACTTTAAGTCTGTCTCTCTCTATATATATATATAGTAAAAATTTACAAAAAAGAAGTAAAAGACGAAGACGGGTGTGTAAACAACAAACATGTATTAGTTTCATGCTCGGGAAGTGAGAAAGTCTTTTTACATTTTGAGCCTAATCTCTTGAACGAAAAGACGTAAACTGCAGTGTTATTCATCAGAAAATGACCGGAAATCATATTTATAAAGAAATGTAGTTTACTCCTAGTGTACCATTTCTTCCCGTAAGAAAGGAACAAATAATACAATGTGGCAGTAGATCATAACAAACGGAATACGCTGGGGTACATTCCAATGATATATATATATATATATGCCAACACTTACACTTATATAATTACATACATATGTGTGCATCTCTCTGTGTATATATGTATTTAGATATAAATTTGTGTCTAAGTGCTTATGCTTTTGTGTGTGTGTGAGAGAGAGAGAGAAAGAGAAAGACAGAGAGAGCGAGAGAGAGAGAGAGAGTTGCAATTCACATGTACTCAGTAGAGTACACTTCAACTACTTTTAACCGAAGTAGCACTAAAAATGTCACCGAAAATTTGATGTAGAAGTGAATAGTGAGGAAGAAAAAAAAACAGTCAAGAATTTCAGTACAACTAAATGAGAAAGTGAGAAAGGATTATTTATACTATGTATATGAAACTATATATGTGTGCGTGTGTGTGTTTGTGTGTAGGAATGTATCTACATAGTCTTTGTGTGCATATATATATATATATATATATATATATATATATAAGTAGCTGCATATCTGTATATGTGTATGTGTGTGTGTGTGTGTATACGGATATACATACAAGCATACATAAACATACACGCACACATACATATATGTAATGCTTTTACATAAGCACTTTTCGCCTATTGCAGTCTTCATTTGTAGAAAGCAATGAATTCTATCGATTATTTTAGGATTCATCTTGAGACACTGCACTTATTTACCATAAATAGGAAGGCTACAAAAATGTTCCAACCACCCATATTTTAGTATACAGACCCGTTTCACTTACTTTAATTTGAATAATGATTTACAGCTTGCTCTGTCTCGCAGACGGTTGAAGAAAATTACTTGAGGAACATAAATATGAACAATGCTGTACCAATTCCTGACACCTTCATGCATTACATAAAAAGTAAGTAATGTTGATACCAATACTGTGTCATCTGACATACTTCCTCTTTCTATGCGCGTTGATATCATAGAAGTTGTGTATTTACGCCTTTCACTGAGTGCTGTACTTTCTAATATTTAAAATCATTGAATGATGTTTGCTGCGTTGTATATTTAAAATATATGATAATATCGGTTGGCCATATACTATATGTGAAGAGACACATCTTTCTTTCATCTTTATTTATTCCAGTATAAATAAGAAATTTGAAATGTTGATATGCATAAGATCACACTCTACAACATTAGGCCAATAATGTGCTTTTTTATGAAGTTAAATGTTATGGCCAGTCATAGAGTTCCCATCGGTTTCGCACTTATAAAGCATAAATGTTCGAAGGTGCATCGTCTCTCTACAACGGGATGGAAACATGCGCCACGGCCACTTAGCTTTTCAGATCAGGAGGAATAAATAGAATATATTATGCATGAACACTCCAATCGGTCAAAACAATTTGGGAATGATATAAAGTTTTTTTGACCGATTGAAATGTTTATTTATTATACCTTCCAATATATTTGTACTTTCGCCATTGGAAAACACCTGAACACTTCCGGCTGCAGTCCTATATTCATTTGTGTTCTTCAGTTTTAACGAAATTGCCTTTCGGTTTGATGAAGTTATAAAATTATCCTCATATATATAATACATATGTATATTATATATATATATATAATATATTATATATATATATATATATATATATATTATGTATATATATATGTATGTATATTATATATATGTATATGTATATCTATATTTAAAATATATATATATATATATATATAAAGATATATATATATATATATATAAGATATATATATATATATATATATATATATATATATATATATATATTATATATATATATATATATGTATATGTATATATATATATATATATATATATATAATGTGAAATAGAAAGATGAATAATCTTGTAGAGATTAATCAAAAGTTTAACCGATACCTTAGTAGCAAAAATCACAGCAGTGAACAGCACGGTTGGAGGTACAACATCTGGCGTTGCAACCGTGCGTTGGTGCGGATAATTGAAATTAAAACTTTATTGGTGAATTGATAGAATGAGATGGAGTGAACGCAGATTGAACAGAAATCGTTTTATTTCATTCTACACGTGTTTCGAAAGGCACAAATTACCAAAATCCGATTGAATAATGGGACCATATTGTGTCTTTCTCTTCAGGAAGAAAAAAAAAGGAAATCCGTTGGAAAAACAAAAACAGAACAGAGGCAGAGCAAAAAACAAATCGAACTGTGCTCCTAATATATATATATATATATATATATATATATTATATATATATATATATATATTGTGCATTCTGATTGACAGCTAGACAGAGACAATAGATAGATTTTGATCCAGTCTTCTGGGATATCAGGTTCCCGGAACTGACAAATTAAATCTCAAACTTGATTAACAAACATTCAGAATAAAACGTACTGAAATTCAAGATTTATGTATGTTTTCCACGCTAGCATGGGTTGGGCGGTTGGACAGGGGTCTGGGAAGGCAAGGGTCTACACCAGGTATATATATATATATATGATATATATATAATTATAATATATATATATATAATATATGTATATATATATATATATATATATATATATATATATATATATATATATATATATATATATATATATATATATATATATGTTATAATATATATGATATTCATATATATATATATATATATATATATATTTATTAATATTTAAATAATGAGGGAGATAAATTAATATTAATTTTAATATCAATTTAAAACCAGTAGTCCAGCATACAAAAATCTGAGGAGTCAGAGGAAAATTCTAATATATGTGTATATTGGCAGGGCTTACTGCTAGGGAGTCGGCCATATGCTAGAAATAGACCATCAACGGTCAAACTACAAGGAAATTCTCTAGAGGAAAAATACAGCGAACACCAGAACCAATTTTGGCGGGCATGACAGATGAAAATTATATAAAAAACAGAATTAAATGCATACCTCGGTTTCAGCCTTAACAAGAGAATTACTTATGCAATCCAAATGTCCGTGCTTCTTCAGTGCGTCCGTTCATAGTAATGTAAACGGAAAAGCTAACCCCAGCTTTCGTGCCAGTACAGACACGTGTGTAGCTTACCGATTACACTAGTGATAAAATTCAAATGTTTGGCTCTGGCGCGTAATAAATTTCTGAGGCGAAGGGCTGCAGTAAATAATTCACTGCGGTTCGTGCTTAGTACTAGAACATATTTATTTCAATATTTAAATAATGAGGGAGATAAATTAATATTAATTTTAATATCAATTAAAAGCAGTAGTCCAGCATCAAAAATCTGAGGAGTCGAGAAAATTCTAATATATGTGTATATTGGCAGGGCTTACTGCTAGGGAGTCGGCCATATGCTAGAAATAGACCATCAACGGTCAAACTACAAGGAAATTCTCTAGAGGAAAAATACAGCGAACACCAGACCCTTCGCCTCAGAAATTATTAGCGCGCCAGAGCCAGACTTTGAAATTTTATCACTAGTGTAATCGGTAAAGCTACACACGTGTCTGTACTGGCACGAAAGCTGGGGTTAGCTTTTCCGTTTACATTACTATGAACGGACGCACTGAAGAAGCACGGACATTTGGATTTCATAAGTAATTCTCTTGTTAAGGCTGAAACCGAGGTATGCATTTATTCTCTTTTTTATATAAATTTTCATCTGTCATGCCCGCCAAAATTGGTTCTGGTGTTCGCTGTATTTTTCCTCTAGAGAATTTCCTTGTAGTTTGACCGTTGATGGTCTATTTCTAGCATATGGCCGACTCCCTAGCAGTAAGCCCTGCCAATATACACATATATTTATTAATATATATATATTGCCTTCAACATGTGACCTCGTGAGCACCGCCAGCAATTTTTTTCCTCTGTCTTCCCTTCTCGGGATCTTTCCTTCTCCTTTGTTTCCGACGAAGAGCTCCGCTCGAAACGTTAAAACCTCTTTCCCTTCCCTCCTGAGCGTCCAATAATACTTTATTTGTTCCACGTCCTCGCGTTGCTGTGTTTTTTTTTGTGTTTTCTTGTTTTCGATTAACTATATCTATCTATCTATCTATCTATCTATCTATCTATCTATCTATCTATCTATCTATCTATCTATCTATATATATATATATAGACAAATAGAAAGATGATACATATATACATGCATACATGCATAATACATACATACCTGAACACATGCATATATATATACATAGACACACGCACATACAGATACGATTGAATTTAGACGGAATTGAGCCAATTCTCCATGTGTGCGACAATTGTGATATAATCGATTTTTTTTTTCGAAATATTTTGTCAAAATCCAAATCCTCGAAGCCTAACGTTTTGGTGAATGTCTGTAGAAGATAATTATATGTTTCGCCTCTGAATTACTATCGCATGCAGAACCGCCGTCTATTTACCTTAAACGTTATCCTTCGGATCTATCACGCATTCATGCAGAGAAGGGTGACTGTAGTTGAAATTTTGCACTCCATCCAAGAATTCTATGGTAAAGTTTTATTCTCCCATTACATTTTATTTCTCGCTTCACTTTTGATGACTTTTATTAATACTAAAATTATAAGACGAATATGTTTGGAAATCGAATAAACATTGAAACTGGTTATGTATTCTTGTTTTTTTAGGAAGTGTTATTAATTTGAGAGATAGTTCCTGGGAATACACGAATCATCAACAGAAGAGGGAGAGAGAGAGAGAGAGAGAGAGATAGAGAGAGAGAGAGAGAGAGTGTTTGTGTGTGTATTACCATCGTTTTCATACATATAAATGGAAACAGATACGATAAATTAATGCGGTGTTCATATACTCAATATATAATGTTATGTAACGCACGTATATGTCTATGTATGTGTGGTTAAATTTCACAGAAATTAGAAGACCAAGAGAGGGGAGGTGTAGCAAGCGGGTGTATTACTTTAAAGCTCGGGAAAAATGGAATAAAAGTCTTTGACGCTACGATGCTACGCTCTTCGAGAGAAAGAACGAAGAGCGAAAATCTGAAGAGAGAACGGAGAAAAAATTGGAGGAAAAAGTTGTGCCAGTATTACCGTTTCAAGATGATGGAATGCCCGGAAGAAAGACTCTGAGTGAAAGGGAGATAATACCTTTGACCCGGCTGAACTCAGCGGCATAAGCGCGTGTGTGTATGAGAGTGTCTGAGAATGAATCAGGGCGAGCGCATTTGGGTGTACGTATGGGTGAGCATTATATGATGAGGGCCTTTGTTTTCGTCTGAAAAACCTGTGTGTCTGTAAGTAATCTAGTGCGTGCGTTTTGTGGAATGATGAGCGTTTTATGTATTTGAGTGTGTATGTATGTGCGTGGAAGTGCATCGATATGTGTATATGTCTGTGAAACCGTGTATAGAATGTGTGCAGCTATCGTGTATGTGTGCGCGTTTACAAAATCTTGTGTGCAGCAGTTGATGTATGTTTGTTGGAGTGGTGTGCGCATCTGTGAATGTTAGTGTAGTGAGTTTGTGTTTGTGTGTGACTCTAAAGTGTGCTTGTGTATATTTCTGTGCGAATGTTTCATGTGTTTATTCGTCGTGTGTGCGCGTGTACATTGTTTGTGTTCATGAGTGTTGTGTGCATGCGCATTCTGTGCGGGTTTTGGAGAGACTATTGTGTTTTGTGAGGGAACGCATAAAGGTGCGATTTACTGTATGAGTGACAAATGTTAGGGCTGGAGGGTAATGTGTGTAGAGGGAGAAGGTGTAAGTGTGTGTGGGTCTGTGTGAAATAGAGTGTCTGTGTGTACTGAGTTGAACAGTGTGTATAATAGTTTGTGTAATGGACTGCATTTACTGTTCTCTGTGTCCTTCCCTGTACATTGGTGAAACGGGACGCCGCTGGGCCAACTGGTTCACAGAGCATCTCCGAGACATCCGACTCGGAAATCACAAACTTGGATCGCATCACTTTCGCTTCACCGGTAATTCGCTACAACATCTGACTCTGTTCGAACACAGTCAGATGTTGTAGCGAATTACCGGTGAAGCGAAAGTGATGCGATCCAAGTTTGTGATTTCCGAGTCGGATGTCTCGGAGATGCTCTGTGAACCAGTTGGCCCAGCGGCGTCCCGTTTCACCAATGTACAGGGAAGGACACAGAGAACAGTAAATGCAGTAGATAAAGTTACTGTAATGCAGGTATATACATATGTATGAATCTCTCTATGTACCTATCTATCTATCTATCTATCTATCTATCTATCTATCTATCTATCTATCTATCTATCTATCTATCTATCTATCTATCTATCTATCTATCTATCTATCTATCTATCTATCTATCTATCTATCTATCATTCTGCCTACCTACCTACCCATCTACCTACCTACCTACCTACCTACCTACCTACCTACCTACCTATATATCTATATATCTATCTATCAGTCGCTCTGTCTCTCTCTTTCTCTCTCTCTATTAATTTTGTTAGAGACCACATGTCAAAGGATAAGCCCAACGTTTCCACTGTTTGCTTCAAAGGTCGACAAAAGTATACTCATGTAGGACTTGCATTTCAACCTCTCAAACACTCACCAGTAACGAATCCCTAAACAGAAACATAAGTTGATGGATCGTTGCGTGAGATGCGTCAGGAGTTGCAAATGGTCGTTCCTACCGTTTTTCCTCTGAAGCAAAATCTCTAATGCATTATTTTGTTATATACTCTGCATGCTTTAGCTTTGTTTCTATGGCAACAGTCCAGATACTTATCGATCATATATATATAATATATATATATATATATATATATATATATATATATATATATATATATATGTCTGTATATATAAGCGCAGGAGTGATTGTGTGGTAGGTAGCTTGCTTACCAACCACATGGTTCCGAGTTCTTCCCAATGCGTGGCACCTTGGCCAGGTTTCTTCTACTATAGCTTCGGACCAACCAAAGCCTTGTGAGTGGATATGGTAGACGGAAACTGAAAGAAGCCCATCGTATATATGTATATGTATATATGTGTGTGTTTGTGTGTCTGTGTTTGTCCCCCAACATCGCTTGATAACAGATTCTGGTGTGTTTACGTCCCCGTAACGTAGCGGTTCGGTAATAGAGACCGATAGAATAAGTACTAAGGTTCCAAAGAATAAGTCCTGGGAGCGATTTGCTCGTCTAATGGCGGTGCTCTAGCATGGCCGCAGTCAAATGAGTGAAACAAGAAAAAGAGAGAAAGAGAGAGAAATATATATATATATATATATATATATATATATACGTGCGTATGTGTGTGCGTATACATATATATACATATATGTATGCGCACTGGTGTATTTTTTACTGTACACATTGCATTAATATCAATCGTCACAGTGTTTTGTCTGTTCAGGTGTGATGGTCACGTGGTGCTCGAGTATGTCTTCTGTGCTATATTTAGTACACCACTAGAAAAGTAAAGTATATGAAACAATAACTCACGTTGGGTCATCCACACACACACGCACACTCACACTGACGCACATATAGACATACATACATAATTCTAAACATATCTATAACCCAAAAGAACATGTATATGTATGTGTGTGTGCGTGCGTTTGTTTGATTGTGTCTGTGTGTGATTGTATACATATCTAGGCATTTATATCTAGTTATCAATTATGTATTTGAGGACTGATTTTAAGGTAAATTTCCCAAGTGAAGGCACCGGAGTCAAAAGTACTCCACTGAATTATATTTGTGCATAACTTGTACACACAAAAAATAAAATAAACTGTTGGGGCAATAAAACCTATAACACAAAAAAAAATTGTGTACAAGCGAAAAATAGATCCGAACAATCTTAGGAAGAATACGAGACACAATACTCCTGGGTATAAATGAAACTCTAAAACTGTGAAAAAGAATAGTCATCTCTTAATTGGTTCTGAATTATAAACTTCAAATGTAAAATAAAACAAATACTTTCAGTACAGCATTATGAATAATATAAATATATATGTGTGTGTATAAATATTGATGTGCATGTGCGCGCGGATGTAATCATTTTCCGAGTTCCCATGACGCTGTACATGAAAGCTCGGCGCTTTCAGAGTCAATCATTTCTTTATACATGAAACGATTGACACTTCATATGTGCTTAACATACGGGCCCTTGTAATTGTTAACATTTATTTATTGTTTCATCTATCGAAATATATACGTTTATAAATACATACATACACGTATAGACATATTTCTTCGTCCATATGCATATAAGGAAGCACTCTGTCGGTTACGACGACGAGGGTTCCGGTTGATCCGAATCAAC
>NC_043001.1:6004677-6052177 GCF_006345805.1 Octopus sinensis | reverse complement strand
GTGTGTGCGTCTGTGTCTGTGTGTGTGCCTGCGTGAGTGTGGACGCGTGTGCATGTGTGATTGTGTGCTGTAGTCAAAATTGTACTCGCTTTCCACGTGACAAATGGTATGAACCAACCACTATAAAGTCAGACAATCAGTCGTTGTAGAGAGTGAGTTGTTGGAGAGTCGTTGGACGATCTCTCTCCTATTGGAGACGCTGTCAGTTACATGTTATATAACAGTGGCGACCAGAATATTACAGTGGCAAAAATAACATACAAGTGGACGGGGGTCTGCATTGTAACAGTTACACATTAAATTTCTGTTCACTGCGGAGGGCCTTCGCAGAGACGACTGTTTCCTTATTCAAAAACAGTACCACACGGAATAAATCGACATATCAAGGCGAAAACCACAATACTTCTTTAAAAACTTACGCTTCTCCATAAAGCACACACATCATAAATCACCCAAAAAACTTAACGTTACTTTTGATTTATAAAGTGAATGCGGAAAATGTCAGTGTTTATATAGATAACTCAGTCCTCCCCACAATATAATTGAACTCCAGATAAAGAACGTATGTATAACACACTCTTAATCTCTATATAATGAAGCTGTTATTAACATCGTTTAGAAAAAAATATTGCGTTTATTAAATAACAAAACCACAGAAAAAAGAACGGAACATTATCTGGTTGTGTTTCCTCTTCAATATACAAGTCCCCACGCAGATTACAGACTAGATTTCAGAAAACTACGAATCACTTCAGCTCCAAACCAGGAACGTTACAAACTATTAAACAAACGCTGTATAAAACCATCACGCACCACAAATGGAGTCTCTCAAATCTGCTGCCAATTATAACCAGCTAAAATTTCTAAATAGGAAAAGTAAACTTCATTTATGACAACTAAAATTATAGCTATGGAACAGCTGAACTCTACTCTTGAAACTGAAATAGCTCACAAGGAATATTTACTACAAATGCCCAACTCCGATGACCTCCACAGGATTAAGTCTATTCTAGTTAAAATAAATGAAAATAAATTAAATCTCGCACGGTAAGGTATCATATTTATTTTACTGGCATATTATTCCCAACTTGTTTAGTCAAATATATATTTTGGCGAGTTTATTTATAATTGATAGGGTTGGTATCACTTAAAGTTAATAGAGAACTGTAAAGAGAGTCACGGTGGCAGCGACCCTTGAATTCCTGCCAATTAATTTTGTGGCATGTCTTTGAGTTTAGTGTAAAACTATTTAATCTGAGAGATGTAAGTTTAAAGTTGCAACAACATTGCAAATGTTCTAACCAACATTTTGTTCCGTTTTCTGTGCTTCGAAATAATCACAAGAAATATCATGTAAATTTCCTGTGGTCAATTAAAATGATATTTAATATCGATTAATCATGTTCAGGTGATATCCACGACCAAATAACATTATTGGGAACAGGTGAAAAAGAAGCCACCCTCCAACAGGAAAACTCAAGCAAATTCTTGTATTTCTGCCCGTGAAAGAAACCGAATATTCTTGATGTGTTTTATCGGACTTCAGTTTATTTTTACCAAATCTTGGGTTTCTAATAAAAGACAAACGAAACCAGTTCCACAATAATTATGAATGGTTGATTGGAAAGATATATACACAAAACTTTGTCATTTCACAAATAAAAGTAGTGTGCTGTTTTTCTTAGAAAATTCATTCCAGTGATAAAACTTTCCCATTGTTTTATATTCAGTTTCCGTTAATAAGTGAGATTGCTAAATGGCACAGCTTCTATTCCTCAAAAGATTTCTTTAAAATGTAAAATTTGATGCTGTAAATAACTACAGTAAGCTCATATTTTAAACAATAGGATTTCATTACTGAATAGATCTGTATAGATTGTTAAGTCACGTTTTGAACATTAGAACATTGAATATAAATTGTTTAAATACAATATACAATACTTCATTCTATTATTTCAATAAAATCGGCATTAAATTGTAAATTTTTAAAACAAAACAATTAGATTTCGTCTACTGAGAGGTGAATTCCAGTCAATTTGATGGAACTATTTTTGAAACCAACATCAGTGTAACTGATGTACAATGTTTTATTGCAATTTAAAATCCATAGAGAATTATATTCACAATAAACATAGAAAAACAAGAAAACAAACAAAAACATTAGATATATTTAAAGTAATGATTAATTACCGTTGACATATTAATTGTCGAATTTTGTGCGTGTGTCTATACACGTTTGTTTTTAAGTGAAACGTTTGAAATAAGATTTAGAGAGAAATGAATTAATTTTATATGAAGATAAAACACCTAAATATCAGATATAAAATGACTGCTAAAATATATAAAATAGTTGTCTCTTCTTACGAATGTTTTGGGTTTTGAGTCTTATTGGCTTTAATTACAGAGACGTTGTTTTCTCTTTACAAACACAAACCTGTATACAAAATCTTTCCTTAATTCCTCTGCTGATTGCTAAATATATACTGATTATTTCCCTGCATCAATTTGAAGAATACGTATTCATTGTTTGCAAAGGAACGTTTGAATGCCTGACACTGATTAGGATATTATTAGAGTAGTAGTTGATAAATATGGTACATTGGTAAAGTCAAGAGAATAAATTTTCTGCGTAATAAACATTTTACGTTCAAATCCTGTCGCATTTGAGTTTGCCAAGCCTCTTTCTGGGATCTGTAATATAATTAATAGCCAACTACTAAACTTCTCCACAGCAAGACCCGAAATTTTGGGGGGAGGGATTCAGTCCATTAGAGTGACCCCTGTACACAACTGGTGCTTAATTTAGCCACACACCTCGGCTCAGAACTTAAAGACAAACATATTACCTACTTCTTTACTAACCACATTGGGATAAACACAGAGAGGACAAACAAGGACAGACAAATGGATTAAGTCGATTATATTGACCCCAGTGCGTAACTGGTACTTATTTAATCGACGCCGAAGGATGAAAGGCAATGTCGACTTCAGCGGAATTTGAACTCAGAACGTAAAGGCAAACAGAATACCTACCTCTTTACTACCCACAAGGGGATAAACACAAAGAGGACAAACAAGGACAGAGAAATGGTTTAGGTCGATTATATCGACCCCAGTGCATAACTGGTACTTAATTTATCGACCCCGAAACGATGAAAAGCCAAGTCGACCTTGGCGGAATTTGAACTCAGAACGTAATGCCAGGCGAAATACGGGTACGCATTTCGCCCGGCGTGCTAATGGTGTCTGCCAGTTCGCCATCAAATTGAGTTCAATATTGACTATCCACTACACCAAAAATCTGAAGCCTTGCTTCTATGATTAAATCGATATAATCTAATTAATTCCCTTCCCTCTACAGCATCCTCTACAACACGTCAGTTGTACGAAATAGCAAAGTGGTGCTTCGTCGTAATTGGTATCGTTTTTACTTAATACATTAGTCACTTTGAGTTCAAATCACATTGCTTTTCATTCCCAGGAGTCAATATCATGTAAACGAATAATTGAATTTGGTCGATTCCATTAACTAGTTTTCTTTTCTAATAGCAAACATTGTCCCGATGCTCTGCCGAAAAGAATCAATATTTAGAAAAAAAAACTTTCTACATTTTCGACAGATTCAAATAAAACGCACCTTTGAGAATGGCGCATATTTTGAGACAACGTTTCGTCGTCCCACGAGGACATTCTAAATATGAAAATTCTGATAATAAGTATCAAGAACTATGTTAAATCTGTCTGTCATCAGATTGTAACATTTTTCAACAGATGGGTGTCTAGATTGTTATGCGCTTCAGTTACGGTTATAATTAAACCAACTACACTTTATATCTACTCTTCTTCTCATAAATACCGTGGAACATCTTATATTATAATTGCGTTTGTTTATTTCAATTTACGTTGTATTTTTTTTTCAAAATAAAGTTTTGCCTAAAGAAGAACTGTAGTCCGTAGGCATTTTTCTACCGTGATGTTTATCTCCTGGTGTTTCACTGTCCAGTTTAATAAAACTTTAATGTTCACAGATCATCGAAACTTATTGAAGTGCAGCAGACGGAGCGTTCGAAATAGGAAAATAAGACTTTAGTCTCAGCTCCTCAATCAAAACGTCTTCTGTCGGAACTAACATTATTAAAGAACATTCAAGTGATTCTGATTCATCCGTTTCTGTGTTTGCTTCCGTTTTTTGTCGCCAAATATGTCAAACTCGATCAATATATTCAATTTGATAATTTGTGAATATTTTTTTTTGTTATATATAAATCAATTCTTCTCCATTTTCCATGTAATTCATAATGCTACTTGAGACGTTTGTAGTAAATGATGTAACATCTGTCATATTCAGGACTATAGAAGATATTAATGTGATTATTTTCATTTTAAATCTATTTTAAGTGGTTACAAGTGGAAGATGTATAAGACGGAAGAGTAATTATGTAGTTTTTCCCAGCTGCGTCTCTCTCGTTGTTGACTAATATTTATTTGGACTTTAATAGTTTGCAAGTGAAACAATTAGTCTTTCCTTTGGAACATTACAAAGTAGAAACGATTTTAGATTATAGTTAATGTATCTTTTCATAAGTTTTAAATCAGATCTACTTTCAATAATATCATCAACATCTTCATGCATAAACAACATATTGCATGCTTTGCTTAATGTGTCCATACATAGTAAATCCAGTTACAATCAGTTATATATTTCCCTATACTAGTTCTGTGTGTATCCACACATTTTTCGCTGACACTGCTTTTCTTAACTTCGTATATTTACATAAAATTGAAAACATATTCTTCACAATTTGAATGGTTTGTATCTCTCTACCGACTACCTTTCGTCAGTCATGATTTCACCAATCAATCATTTTGCTACTTATATGTATCATTTCTTTCTAATACAGATATATATAAGTGATATTCGAGTATTTTTTCGATCATAAATTCTAAGCGAGTGTAAAGACATTTTGCAGTTATCATACCATAAAAATTTCTCAAAAACGACAACTCTATTATATCTCGTATGCGGATGATATCATACCCATGGTGCTCACACTGCATACCCACAGATAATTAATATTATCAAGTAGGGATACACATTTGGACCCTTAAGCCTAGAGGAGCGTAGATCTCTTCTAATCTTATCAGAAATTTCACAGGATATATGCGAAATTCAGGTTTAAATTTTGATGTAATTATATAAAAATATTTAAGTGTATTCCGTACTATTGTTTTGGTCGAATGAGACTACAAGTCTCTCTCTCTCTCTCTCTCTCTCTCTCTCTCTCTCTCTCTCTCTCTCTCTCTCTCTCTCTCTCTCTACTTCTCTCACTTGTGAGAAGCATATGATATTGTGCACATTCGGTGTGTGCGCGCATATATTTATAAGTTTGTGCATTAATTGAAATACACTCATATGCATTTTTTTAGGTATACGAACTGGTTATATTTTATTACCAAAAAATACAATTTACACATTCTTCAAAAACATTTCAACCAAATGTCAAATTATTCTCTTATGTAAATTATTCTGGTACATTTCCAAACAAACAGGATAAACAATATAACCAAACTGTTTATTCTGGCAGAGAAGAATCTTTGCACAGGCGTTATAATAGCAGTCCAAATCACGATGGAGAAGTCACGTCTTTAAAAGAAAAAAAACGTTTAGAACTGGGTGGTATTGATGTCATTCTATAACCAAACAATGGATTAATACAAATATTTTAGTGACGTTGATTATGAATGGTTTGCAATATGACGATTTCGAACAGCAATGCACAAATATACTAAAGCAAATTTCAGAAACATTCAATGTCTTTAAGAAACATTCGAAAAAAAAATTGTGCGGAATTATAAGGTAAGATTGATCCCCATTTGAAAGGGTATGCTGTGTTAGAAGACAAAATTCTGCGATAATTACTATTACGGACTTCAGGGCACGCTTGTTTAAGTGTCGATAAATATTACCAGTTGGTATTAATCCTGCTTCTCTGGGAAATAATTTTTCTACTAGACAGCAGTAAAAAGGAATGCAGAATGATCAACATAAAACACATGAAAAACAATATCATATTTTGTATGGGTTTGGTTCGTGAGCACCTCCATCACAATATTAAAAATTACTTTATTTAACATTATTTACATGATTTTCCTTTCTTTGTTGTCTTATCATTTCTATCAATATATATATATTGATAGAAATGGTAAGACAACAAAAGAATGAAAGAGATCTCGATATTATGTAAATAGAGGAATTTATCTGTAAAATTAATATGTGACAATTATTCGGTAGCCACGATAAAGTCCGAGTTTCGGATGTCGGGACGGAAACCCACGTCGCCATCTCTTCAGTTACCCGACCATCGAAAAAATGGGCGGATAACTGAAGAGATGGCGGCGTGGGTTTCCGCCCCGATATCCGAAGCTGGGAGTTTTATCATGGCTACCGAATAATTGTCACATATTAATTTTAAACACACACACACACACACACACACACACACATATGTATGTATGTATTTTTTTTTTATTTCAGGACGTTCATGTTTATTTTTCTTTGCAAAAAAACACAAGCACCATATATTTGTTCTTTCGTGAGTACTCTCTCCACTTACCCCAATCTGTTTTCTGTTCTTCTATGAAGAATCCTGCAACACAAATAGATAAACATCCATAAATGCATGAACATATATACATACATACACACACACACACATATAATATATATATATATATATAATATATATATATATATATATATACTACTAATATTACTACCTCCGCTATAGGGACTGGTAACCACTATAAGCTGTAGTGGGGAAAGTTCACACGTGTGCTGAGGCTGACCAAAGGATTTTATTTTTAGATATATCTGGGGTACTTATTTGTACTCATGATTTTTTGATTCGGCTTTTTTCCATGGGCGCATGTACGTATCTTACTTATATCTTTTCCTATGTTCTCTAGTGAGTAAATAATATGTGGAAATTGACGATTTAAAAGTCTGTTATCAGCAAATTGGCATAGAAATAATTTTCTCTAGCCCGTATATATAGTTAGTTATATATATATACAAATATATATATATATATATATATATATATATATATATATATATAATATATATATATTATATATATATATATATATATAATTAAATATTAGGGAATAAATCCAAATTTACATGGAAAAAAATCAGATTTAGGATTAAATCGATTTTATAGTAAAATATTATAAAATATTATTAGAGGACAAAACCACTATTTTGCAAAACAAACAAGGAAGACTTAATCAATACATAAAATTTTAATAAATAGTCAAAAAAAGCCACTACAATCGTTTCTTGTCTTGATCGACAATCTTCAGGTGGACTTCCAATAATTCAGTGTCAAATTATAATTTGACACTGAATTATTGGAAGTCCACCTGAAGATTGTCGATCAAGACAAGAACGATTGTAGTGGCGGTTTTTTTGACTATTTATTAAAATTTTATGTATTGATAAGTCTTTCCTTGTTTGTTTGCAAATAGTGGTTTTGTCTCTAATAATATTTTATATATATATATATATATACTCTTTTACTCTTTTACTTGTTTCAGTCATTTGACTGCGGCCATGCTGGAGCACCACCTTTAGTCGATCAAATCGACCCCGGGACTTATTCTTTGTAAGCCTAGTACTTATTCTATCGGTCTCTTTTTGCCGAACTGCTAAATGACGGGGACATAAACACACTAGCATCAGTTATCAAGCGATGGTGGGGCGACAAACACACACATACACATATATATATACGACAGGCTCCTTTCAGTTTCCGTCTACCAAATCCACTCACAAGGCATTGGTCGGCCCGAGGCTATAGCAGAAGACGCTTGCCCAAGATGCCACGCACTGGGACTGAACCCGGAACCATGTGGTTGGTAAGCAAGCTACTTACCACACACCCACTCCTGCGACTATAAGCTATAAATATATATACACAATTCATGTATATGTACATATGTACATATGTGCGTACGTGTGTCTGTGTTTGTGTTTGTATGACACACCTATTTCGGAAAAGGTACTGGTGAATTTCAGTCCACGTAAAAGATCAGTACTGTGTATGTAGCCGATCCGATAAAATAAGTACTAGGCTCTGAAAATATGTTTTCTGGACGATGGCGTCGACGAAAATTTCTTCAAAGTCTTGCTCCAGTATGGTTGGTCTCTAATGACTGAAACAGGAGTGGATTAGTAAGACGCAGTCGTCTGTGTGGCAAGAAACTTGATTCCCAACCACACGGTTCCGGGTTCAGCCCGACCTCGTGGCAACTAGCTCATGCGTATTCTACTATATCCACCGGCTGACCAAGGCCTTGTGAGTATGTTTAGTAGAGGGGAAACTAAAAGAAGCCCGTCATAATTATTTATGTATATAATTATGTGTTTGTGTATGTGTTTGTTACTGTATTTATGTCCCTCCCATACCGACAATGTTGGTTTGTTTATGTCCCCGTATCTTAGACTACGGGCAAAGCTTACAAAGTATAAATCCTGGGGTCGATGCTGCGGCATGGACACACGGAAATGGCTAAACAAGTAAAAGAATATATGTATGCGTGCGTGTGTGTATGGGTGTGTATGTAAGTTCGAATGCATGTGTGTATGTCTCTGTGGGTATATATATATATATATATATATATATATATATATATATATACATACATGTGTGTGTGTGTATGTGTGTGTATACATACATATATTCCTCTATTCTTTTACTTGTTTTGACTGCGGCTATGCTGGAGCACAACTTTTAGTCGAGGAAATCAATCCCAGGACTTGTTCTTTGTAAGCCTAGTACTTATTCCATCGGTGTTTGCCAAACCGCTAAGTTACGTGAACGTAAACACACACGCATCGGTTGTCAAGCAATGTTGGGGACACAGACACACAAACATATACACATACATAGGTACATATATTATACATATATATATATATATATATATACACGACGGGCTTCTTTTAGTTTCCCTCTACCAAATCTACTCACAAGGATTTGGTTGGCCATTGGCTATAGTAGAAATCATTTTCCTGGAACTGAACACGGAAGTACGTGGCTGGTTTGCAAGCTACGTACCACACAGCCACACCTGCGCCTATATATACATATAAAAAAACAAATCTGACAAATGAACTAGAAAATACAATGACGAATGTAGGAATAGAAAATGAACGAATAGAAAAAAAAACAAATGCCAGGGAAATGAATATAAATGGAGCACTCTACTAGTTTGTAGATGTTCTTGTCTCAAGTTGGCTGTGACGTCAAACTCGAGTGTCGAGATAAACACTCTGTTGAAATAAAAATGTCCATAGATAAACACACATACACAAACACACCTAGAGTTAAATATGTATTAAACATGTATTAATTTGTCAATATTAAGAAGATAGGGAAGCAGCGAAATATTTGTATTTTTAAATAGTTACAATATTACAAAGTTTTCACTGAAAGAAAAACATTGAAATATAGCAACTGAACATGTACAAAAGGAAACATACATACGTCTAAGTGAGAGAATTATATTAGAAGTAACTTTTGTTATTAAACTGAAATAAAAGAGATCTCCAGAAAATTATTGTATTCAAAAACTAACATATTCACCCCTATACATAGACGTATCTCTCTATCTCTCTATCTCTACCTATAAATGTATACTATAATACAATGTGATATACATATATATATATATATAGATATATATATATATATAGATATATATATTATATATAATATTATAATATATGTACCTACATATATATATATGTATATATATTCATATATACATATATATATATATAACCTATATATATATATATATAAATATATATACATATATATATAATATATATACATATATATATATATATATATATATATACCTAATATATATATATATACATATATTATGTATATATATATAACATTAATATATATGCATATATATGTTATATATAATATATAAATATATACATATAAACATACACACATAGGCACACACACATATACATATATATACATATATATATATATATATATATTATATATATTATATTATATATATATATATATTACATATATACCTAAACGCATATATATATGTATATAATATATGTACAAATGTGTATTTCCTAATACCTATTCAAGATAAATGCTGTTTCCGTTTGGATTCCAAAGTAATATAATATTACAACGCAAGTGAAACAAACACGAAGAACTTTGTGTAATGTTGTTTTATAATTTTATGCTCTAAGAAAGAAGATGAATAGTTTTGTCTATATATCGAAGAACTGGGTTTTTTTTTGTTTTTGTTTTTTTAATTCCCATTTGTAATGAAATGAAGAATGATACAAAGGCAAAATATTTGTTTTATCTTTTAATACTGAAAATATCATATGTAACCCATGAAATGGTTTTGTTAAATATATTTCATAGATTAAATATATTTGTTTCATATTTTTAAAGCAATATACATACATACGAATTCGTACAATGACGTATTTGTGTGTCTGTATATATACATACATATATATATATATACATATGTGTGTGTCTGTCTCTCTGTGTGTTTATGTGTATGTATATGTATGTATGCATATATATATAAATATATACGTATATATATATATATATATATATATATTATATATATATATATATATGTATATGTGTGTATATACACACACACACACACACACATATATATATATATATATATATAGAGACACTCGCATTTACATTATGTCTGTGTGCGTGTGTGATTCTCTATGCGTATGTATGAGTGCATGCGTAAAATTATATCTCAATACGTATGTTTTATATGTATTCAGAAGCGTTTATATAAATACATACAATTCTGCAATGATACATACTCTGGCGCACACTTGTACACACATAGAGAGTCAGGCAATTACTGTGGAACACACGCGCAAACTGAGGCACACATAAACAGAATCGCACACATATTTATACATATATCCGTATATCATTTAATTTTAATTTCAATCTACTGTCGCTTTTTTATACTCCGGTTATTTCGTGAATGGTTGGTTAGATGAAATATCTACTTAAACTAATGCAGTGTAAGATTTACGCTTCAAAACCACTCTTATGTGCTCAAAATTGAAATATATTTCAACATCACTAAATATCTTAGTTCACTGATATCAAGTATTTCATAACATAACCCTTTATGTTATGTAATGATACTCAGAAAAAATATTTTTTACACAGTATTTTTTATTTTACTTTTTATGTATTTGTTTTGATTTTTCTGCCAAAAATTTTAAAACTCTTAACATTTCACTCCGAATGTTTTATCAAGAAAGACATCATGCCGTTGTTATGACTTAGGAACGTTGAGAAATTTCTAACCTATATATGATTAATACACTGGTTTCTTTTCAATTCCAATGAAAATATTTTCTAAATCTTATCTAAATTTATGTACAGTTGAACTATAATGGGGGCAGTTCAAAATCTCATTCACATTTTTATAACTCACGGCATATTTTCCAAGATCTCCGATCACCAAAACTTTTTACTCTTCCAAAAATTTACAATACTCGTGAAAAATCTATCACTCATTTTATTGTCTCTTTGGTCACTTCAGTTTTTATTGGAAACATTTTGTATTTGTTTTTCTTATTCTTTCGTCTCAATGCAATAATATCAAACTATTACATATGTAATATTTTAAATCAAAAATATTTATAATATAGGAATATAACAAACAGGCTGCAATCCAAATGGCAGCAATTGTTTCTGTGAGTTAGGAACAACAGTTAGTTGTGAGTTTTCCGTACTCCACTTATTATTATATACGTATTATAGAAAGATAATCCAGCAATAGCTGCGAACGCGCACATCATCAAGTACTGAGTGCACTACAGTAAATATATAACATGGGAGGCTCAGCAACTAACGCTTGTTATAAATACACAGGAAAAAATTGGTTTGGGCGAAAGGCAGTTCATTCCATCTTCTTGTATTATATATTTTGGAAGGGATTCTGTGTAGGGGTATCCTTGATGTATTATGACATATGGTAGCCGGTAGACGCAGAGAAGCTTTATAAGGCACGTTATAATGGTGTTTTGCACATGATATTAAATAACCATTTTGATAGATACGATTCTAAATTTAGATGAAATGGAAAAGGATCCATTGTGAATCCCATTAATACATTTGATACCAAGCTGCTTGAGGCTGCTCCTTCATCTAAATAATTACGTTGGTGTTGTAAAGTGACAACAATTAAAACCATCCATCTAAATTTCTTGTTAATTTATGTTCAAAACACCAATTTAAAGATAAAAAGTTATTTTAGTAAATTCTTCGTCTTCAAAATGAAGTGAAATAAAGACACTTTATTTCGACCGAATTATAGTAACAAAAGGAGCAATTGAAATCCCAACTCGACGTGAAATATAGAAATCAATAAGAGCTGTTTATTAGTGAGGTTTAATTTATTTGCCAGTTAGGAAATGCGCGCTGATTACATGTATCAGATCATTTTTGCGCAGCAGTCTCATTTCGTTCTACAAAGAATGAGTGAGGAATTTTAATTGTATAGGATAACGTATATTTAATATTTGTGCGTCGTACGTTAAGGAAAATCTGCTTTCACTAACAACCGTTTCCTATAAATGATATGGAGCGACGCAACGTGTTCTTGAACAGGTCACTGCATTTCACGTTACTTGTGCGCTCAGCTGGCAAAATTGAGTAAATCTAGGATGGACCAGCGTTCATCAGAAACCGGGACACAGGCGTTCTGAGTCTATACGTCTAGGGTAAGATCTTTATCCATGTTTTATTATATATATTTTATGATATTTGAAAGTTCAGGAATTTAGCTAAAATTCTAGCTTACAGTTGTGGGCAAGAGTGGCCTGATAGTTTTCCCCGATGCTCTTATAGGCTGGTTTGGCTTTCTTGCCGAGTTCAGAGAAGATAATGAAACAACATCAGTCTTTCCATCGATAGCCTTGTTGAATATCGAAAACTTTTATTAAGTGAGAGAGGAAGAGAGAGAGAGAGAAAGAGAGAGAGAAAGAGAGAGAGAGAGAAAGTGCGAGAGATAAAAGAGAGTGAAAGAGACAAACAGACACAGAATGTGTGAAGGAGCAGGACAACGAGAGAGAGTGAGAGAGAGAGAGACAGACAGAGAGAAAGAGAGAGAGAGAGAGTTGCACTAGTAGTCACTCGGTAAACATTTTCAAGTAAGTAAACTGGTTTAACCAAAGACAAAAAAATACACTCACGGACACAATGCGCCGGTCGGACCGGCAATGGGTCGATCGATATTCCGGTCATGATGCCAGCCCTAAATAAACTAGTTGTGAATCTGCTGTCACAAATATATCAGTTACACATTTTCTGCTTGATTTCTTGCTTCAGAGAAATATAATGTTTATGTAAGATACACATTCCGACGCCCGTTGATGTCTAACGGTATCACGAGTTCACTACCAACCACGCTCTAAAAATGACCATTTTTCGTCACTGCTATTGGAAATACTGTTTGTTCCAGGTAACCGACCGTTTGAGCAAAAATCGTTTTGCGCAACAGAAGCATGATTTACATCGAAATATTTATTGCGTTTCTGCTTTAGATCAGTAATTGGTTTAAATTGCAAGCCCGAGGAATTCCTTCCTCTTAAAAGTTGTGTTGTAGAATCTTTCTATATCGACATCTACGCTGAAGGACATATCACACTTTTGCATACGATCTGAATAAAAACTACTCTAGTCCGTAACAAATCAGTGTGAAGTTTACAAGTCAACATCTAAGGGAAAAATTTTGCTATTACTAGAATTGATTTTGGCGCTTATGGATGCATGACAAGAATCCAGAAAGAAAGTTAGATGAGAATTCTTGTGTATATACTGCACAAAACCACCCAGGATCGAATCGAAAGAGTCAACGGTAGGTTCTTTCAAAGATGTAGAATAAAAAAGATCTGTTCGTAAGACGAATGATTCATACCGAGTTTTCAGGATTGTCGTCATCAAGTTATTTAGGGTGTTCAGGCTCCGGTGGATTTGGCTATAGAATACAATTAAGGATTTTGTACTTCTCCCTAGCGTTAAAAAGTTTTACCTGCTCTCGGTGAATTACTTAATTCTTTGGCACCGAAGAGGATCCTTTGCTATGATACATTTTGAAATGGAAATTTTCTGATGGGAAATATGATATTTCGAGGGATACTCGCTACATTATTCATACTGTCTAATACATTTTACAATAAACTTCAGACAGTTAGAGAGTAGTTTGAGGTATGCATGTATAAAGTTTATGGAAATTGTTTGACATTTCAAACTGACCTTTGTTTATCATATTCAAATATAAACTTCGTGACATATAAATACAATAGAGCTTTGACTATTGAATTATATGAGCAGTAACATAATACGTCTAGCTCTAGTCTGTCGTTAAATATCATCTATATCTCCACACATACTCATACACATACCTCGGTATATTAATGTATGTATGTATATATATATATATATATTATATATATATATATATATATATATATACATGCACACTCACACACACACATATATACATATGTATATATACAGACACATACATGTATATCTATGTATGCCTGATCAGTAGTTTCTTCCTATATATTTACTCGTATATCTATATTTACGCCCATGCATGCGTAAAATATAATGATATAGATACACCCCCCACCTTTTCAACGAATAAGTAGTTATGATGAAGCAATATTTTTAATAGGAATAGTCTATGAGTTATTGACAAACATCGTCGGCACTCTGTCGGTTACGACGGTGAGGGTTCCAGTTTATCCACTCAATGGAAGTGCGTGCTCGTGAAGCTAACGTGCAAATAGTTGAGCGTTCCACAGACTGGTGTACCCTTAACGTAGTTCTCGGGGAGGTTCAACGTGACACAGTGTATGACAAGACTGGCTCTCTGAAGTACAGGTACAACGGAATCAATGAGTGAGAGAAAGTTATGGTCAAAGTGTACAACATGATTTGCCACCAGCCCCCGCCGGAGCCTTGTGGAGCTTTACGTGTTTTCGCTCAGTCAGCACTTACAAAGCCCGGTGTGGGAATTGAAACCGCGATCTCCCGACCGCAAATCCGCTGCCCTGGCAAACACAAGGGTGCCCGCGCGCACACTCACA
The DNA here is from genome assembly GCF_006345805.1 of Octopus sinensis. Taxonomy (NCBI): domain Eukaryota; kingdom Metazoa; phylum Mollusca; class Cephalopoda; order Octopoda; family Octopodidae; genus Octopus; species Octopus sinensis. The sequence goes on along the minus strand of NC_043001.1, from coordinate 6,036,960 downwards.
CAAACACATGCATAATTGTGTGTGCGTGCGGACACATATAGGCCGGATTTCTTCCATTCACTCTCTGCCAAATCTACTTCCAAGCCCTTGGTAGGCTCGTGTCATTGGGAATCAAATTCCTTACCACGCAGCCACACCAGCGCTATATATGATAATTACCTCCACCTTAGCGAAAACAGATGCATTGTTTCAGTCGTGTCTGCTTGTTTGTTTGACCGTGGACAAGATATCTCAAGAACCACTGGATGGATTCGGATGAAACTTTCAGGGATATTTGGTCTCGTAAACGGCACAAACTATTTACATATTGGGATCGATCAAGCACAGGATAAGGATTCTGGGTGATAACCCCTGTTTTATTTTAACTTAAATTTTGATATCGGTCGGGATCATTTTTAGTATTCTCATTTGTGAGAGCAGTCGAGTTGATTTACGATATTCTCATTTTCAAAATCATCTCTGGCTAATCTCTGAGAGGACGTTGGTGTTGCTTTGGCTGGTTTTGCGCTCTCTGAATGATCTCGGTATATTTTATTTTCTATCAAAATTTTAAGGGCTTACACGAAAGTATGAGAGGAAAAGTATTTGCAATCGAAAAATATATATTGCATCACAAAAAATATCTCATTTGAATAACTCTTCGCTGTGATTTTCTCCCCCTAGCCTCACCCTCCTTAATTCATTCATTCAAGATATTTCATGCTTTCTTCTTCAAGAACACCTTGCTGAATTCGTGATGAGACAAATCTTTCGAGAATATGAAGATTGAATTGGAAGTTTAGTAAAAAATAATAGACACGATGGGCTGAAATATCTGAATATTCCATATAAGTTGCCTATATCAATATGATTGGTACAAAGATCAAACTAATCATAGCATGACTGCTGATCAAAATATAAGGAACACTGTAAAGACTATGCGATCTGACATAGGCATCAAGAATCCCATGGTACCCAAAACCATATGTTTTTGGATGTAACTTTTTCGATGCCATAACCACTCATATTGGAACAGAGCATTTTTGTGAGAGCCATGTGAAACTGCTGGAGGCCATATTCGAAACCAAGGTGAAAAATGTTGCTGCTTGACAGCCACGGTAGTTATAGGATCTGGGTTCCTTGAATACATCCTCAAAAGATTAGAATTCGTTGTGAGAGTTTGTTAATGACTTCACCAGCCACATTAATCGCCTTATTAATTCCTCCGATACCGGCATGCGGTTGATAAAAAAATCAGCCACCTTGCAAAAGTAGTAATTTGAAGATTTTCGTCGCGACACAGTAATTAACACATGAATCTTGACCGATGCTTCGGACACGTCATGAAGGCCGTGCTGGAAGCTCAGGGAAGATGTAGTTATATATATATAGATATATATATATATATATATATATATATATATATATATATGTGTGTGTGTGTGTGTGGTGTGTGTGGTGTGTGTGTGTGTGTACTTGTGTGTGTGTGTATATAAGGTATAAATTAGAGGTGTTAGGCCTTCTAAGGAAGAGAAAAATCCGGAGGTACACCTAGTAATTATCTCAGTATGATCCTTGCTATAAGGTTTATGGCAGCAGGAAATTTAAGAGGTAAACCGTAGTTTAATGTATATATAGAAGATTTTATTTTTTTCCTCCACTTTCTTTTCGTCTATATATATGTATATATAGATATATGTATGTATGTATATGTATATATATGTATATGTGTATATATATACATATATATATGCACATTCATTTTTACATATATATTTATACATATACATTTCTCTCGCTCTCTCTCTGTATGTATGTATGTATGTATGTATGTATGCATGTATGTATATATATATATATATATATAAAACATTATTGGTGAATTGAAGAAATGGAGCTGAACGCAGATTGAACAGAAATCGTTTTATTTCATTCTACACGTGTTTCGAAAGGCACAAATTACCAAAATCCGATTGAATAATGGGACCATATTGTGTCTTTCTCTTCACAATATGGTCCCATTATTCAATCGGATTTTGGTAATTTGTGCCTTTCGAAACACGTGTAAATGAAATAAAACGATTTCTGTCAATCTGCGTTCAGCTCCATTTCTTCAATTCACCAATAATGTTTTAATTTCAATTATCCGCACAACGCACGGTGCAACGCCAGATGGTTGTACCTCCAACCGTGCTGTTTACTGCTGTGATTTTTGCTACTAAGGTATCGGTTAACTTTTGATTAATCTACAACAAGATTATTCATCTTCTATTTCACATTATATATATAATATATATATTATATTATATATATATATATATATATATATATGGCGATTACTATAGGCAAACTACCGCTTAGAGATACCCCACTGCGTGGTGCTGTTTCTAGCAACCATACGATTATAAACTTTACAACTATTCATGCTTTAAACCATATATTGATTTATGTGTCTTCTTGCAGTTTGATGTTATTTATGCTTTCATATAGTATTCATCCCCGCTCTTCTCTTTTACTGTCGGACCTTTGCATAAAAATCTGCATTAATCTAATGATGTTGACAGGACGTTTTATGTATTTATTCTCAAATACTTCTGCTCTGTCTGGTTTGTTTTCTTGGTTGCAATCTATGCTTTATCCATCTTAATACTAATATCTCCATCTTTTTACAACTCCAATAATTCAATGCTTATTTACTAGCCAATTGGCAGACTAATCTTGATCTTCATAGCATCTCAATCCTTTATAAATCTTTGTATATTAGTCTCTCAGACACATATGCCCAGCCAAACACTACACTGATACATCCTCTGCGGTAATAAAATAGTAAAAGACAAGTTCTATAATGAGGGAAACAGACTTTTAGAAGTTTGGCTTGTGTAATTGATTATTTCGTATATTCACTATTTTGCTTTAGAATAGTTCCCATAGATTTTCAAAATGGAATACACAATGCCTATAGACACATATGCATACGCACACATACAGACAAACAGACGCGCGCGCACACACACACATGTACCATGATTGATCGCTAGCTACAAAAGATTTAAAAAATTTTCTCTGTTTATTTCCTCGTGTACCCTTTCTGTTGAAGAGCGTAAACTAGAAACATTGAAGAGATTTTCACCTTCCCTGGCGGTAAACTAATACACATGTTTGTTTATACACCTGTCTTCGTCTTCTGGTTTCTGTGCAAATTTCAAACATATATATATATATATATAATATATATATATATATATATATATGCATACATATAAATGTAACCGGTTTCAAAATTGATTTTCGTAAGTGTACGTTAAATGAAACTAGATCGTAAATCGTGTCTTCTTTTAACGTTGTTTTGAAACCTTTTGTTCTTATATAAAGATTATACAAAAAATGTTGCTCCGAAAGCAGTCAAGTGTTTGCTTGTGGACAGTCAGATATTGATGTAAGGGATCATTTCGGAATATTTTCTTCTACATTCATGTATAAATGTGATGCTACAGCCGCCCGAGAAGGTCATCACAGGGCTTTCGTCCAACAGATGTCATATTACAATTAGAGTCATAGTCATGTATTGTGATAATCATGTCCGGATCCAGGGCTGTTTTACCTGTTTCGTTGTGTCTCTGTGCTAAGGTACACAATGCCGCAAGCACACACGCATGTCAATCATCGCTATTGATCTAAATGTCATATGGCATAACCACTGCACAAACGTTTTGACTTGATATTTTCGGGCAGGTGCCATATCACCTCAACACAAGAAAAATGCAGGTGGCCAACCAAAGCTTCCCTTAACTCATCACGTGGCCATCGTCAACGAATATATGAAGGATTGCTTTTCTTGAGGTGAACTCCCGAGAATAAGCGAGAGGAAGGCTGATAGAAAAGAGGGAATGAGAAGACAAAGCACGAATAGACTCGGAAGAAGAATTGAAAGAAGACAACTAGAGTTACTTCCGCTATGCTCGTAGAAGAATGTGCTACAAAAAGCTCGCGATTTCATGTAAGACTGTAAGCGTAGGTTATATTTGGTTCATGTAGAAAATAATTTAGTGTTGGAGATGTGATGCATGTGCGTGTCAGAAACCATTTAGAAAAGAGACAAACGTTTTCTGGAGTCACATGTATTACATCATGTCTTATATATTGTTCGTTAAACACCTGTATATTTGTTCCTCCACACAGAGAATGATTTATATTTACACGTCTGTATATCTACTTGAACACTTCTGCAATGTATTAAATATATATATATATATATATATATATATATATATATATACACGACAGATTGTGTGAGAGAAAAATGTAAATGAAATATTCGCATTCAGATTAAATGACACAAGCGCCATTCAATATCTCTGTTGCATTAAAAAATGATTCCTGGGTTTTATACACACCGAAATTGAAAGTCAAATATATTGGATGTATAAATAAAACGTAAAAGTTTTAATGAATAAAATGTAAAAATGTATAAATAAAACTAGAGATAAAATGTAAAAGTTAGAAAAGTTTCTCATGTGATTTGCATTCATTCCCAATTACGTAGGTGGTTCTTTAGTACTCCTCCGAGTAATTAAATTCTCACGCCATAAAACTGACTCTTCATCCTATACTTCAAAGTAAATGTTCCTGGCTTTGAATTATCAAAATTTATTTACATTTTATGGCGTGGCTTGAATGAAGTGTGTCTCTTGTTTGGTACAGAATGGATGTCCAAGCAGAGGATATCCGGTTGAATCTTCACCAGTTTACAATCTCCAAATGCAGAATAAACTAGAAGTTATTAAATATATGCTTAAATATTCATAAATATTGTATTTTGTTGCAAGTGTATATGTTTGGAGGTTGTCAAATTCAATGTAACAAAAGGAAAATTACAATATAACCATAGATACACCCATCTAATATGTTGATAATACATGTGCTTCACCCTACATAATGACATCTCTCTTAGACAACTTGTCTCCATTGTGCACGACTGAGTAATATATATTACAGACAGAGACCTTGTCTGAAATGCATATTTGTTACTCTCGACAGGAACTTTTCTTTATCCTATATAATATTAAGCTTCAGTCTATTGTTCCATGTCTTCATTAATTCAGCTTACTTATGATCTCCTTCCGAAATATTACTAAATGTTTCCTCTGTTGACAGAGCACTTTATACGGAACTATTTTTAATAAGACTAGGAAATGTCGCTCTATAATTCCATATCCCTGTGTATGATTACAGAAGTGCGACAGAAGATATCTTCCTTATTAAAGCCTAAGCTTTCGTGGAAAGATATCTATTCTCCACAGTCAATATTTCGAGTGAGATGCACAAACGATTTAACACAAAGACTTACTTTCTTCCTTCAAGCTTGCTCGAATATTATTTCAAAGAATTCTCAAATCTATATTTAAATTCCCCAGCTAAATCATGCTCAGTTTTGTTCTTTTGTTTCCATCTCCAGAAAGCAAAGACATTGAAAACCATTGGATTATCTCTAAATATAACGAAAGAAATATAGATACAATCTACAAATATTAATACATCCTTCTACCATTGTTGCAATATCTCATCTCAGAACACTGGATATATTTTTCTATATATATCTGCATTGCGTATGAATAACTACGTGCAAACATACATACACACATACACACACATTTATATATATGTTATGTATATATATATATATATATATATATATATATGTATGTATATATATCATCAGAGTGAGACGAAAGTAAAGGTGGATACACATTTTCCAGGTGTTGAAGAAACTGCTGTTGGTTTTAACATCAAAACAGAAACAGCTTGATCACTTATTTCCCTACCCAAATGTATTCCTGATCGCATCATGACAGTATCTTTGGAACTTTGTCAAAACATGCGTGTGAACGCCTGTCAGTTGCTATGCCCCCAACCATGGCCAACAACAAGCAGGAAAAGGACGAAATTTAGAGCCAACTCCGCGATGTCATCTCCAGTGGTTTCCATAGGGATAAACTTGTTTTATAGGCGACTTTATCGCTCGCGTTGGTACTGACTATCAGGCATGGGAGGATGTTCTTGGTCGTCATCGTGTAGGTCGAATGAACTCCATCGGTTTGCATGTGCTCTGCACCTACAGGAAATTCAGTCTAAGCATCACAGATACATTTTTTCAACAGGGAAAGGTTTGCAAAAACGCTTTGGATGAATCTTAGATCTGAGGATTGGCATCTCATAGACTACGTCATCATTAAGGAACGATATATTATGGACTTTAACATTACACGTTCCTTTCCGTAACTGCTGCTATCTCTCTTATCATTGGCTTTCTGTAGAAATGGTACGTTCCAGCTGAAACAAACAAGATTACAAATGTCGTCTGTGCCTTAGCACATTAATGTTCTGCCTTTGAAAACGGTTTAAGAGAAGGCTGAGCTCTGTATCAAGTCGGGCACTGCATTCAATTCTGTGGATATCAATGATGGCATAGAATCATCTTGGAAGGCACCGGTTAATGCAACGCAATATGCATTTGTAGAGGTTTTCGGAATTCTTGTTCGTAAACATCAAAATTGGTTCAAAGATAACTACACAGATGTCCAACAGCTGATAGATAAGATGCTCAGTTGTCACAAAACAAGGATAAATGATAAGAGCTCATCCAGAAATTAGAATGCCTGAAAGAAATGTAGAGACCAGCTCTAACGTGCTCTGAGACACGTGAAGGGGGATTGGTGGTCTTTCGAGGCGAACTCATCTCCAAGAAGCTGCAGACAGAAAGGATTTAACAACCTTTTATGATGACCTCAAGTAAGTGTCTGGGCCTCAAGAGCACAGTGTCACATCTATTACTTCTAGTACACCAAAAACACTTGGTGTACCTGTCGGGATGTTGAATTTTATCATTTCCTTTCGTGAGGGAATGAAAGTTGTTGTCGTATCCGGTGGGGTTTCTTATGCATCCATCGACGTTACAAACCGCACAAAGCAAGGTTGTGTTATGGCCCCAATTTCGTCTGCACTCTGTTTTTCAGTGAGACTAAACTATGTCTTTGGTGACACTCGTAACCGGCAAGCATTAAAGAGGGCTCTGAAAAAGCTTCGGATACCTGACGAGATGTTGAAAGTTATAATTCCCATGCGTCTGGGAATAAAAACGGTTGTCGCGTTCGGTGGGGTAACTTAGGCAAACTCCCTCATCGCCTATGGAACAAAAGGAGCATCAGCCTTGACCCCAAAGTACAGCGCAACAAAGCATCCATTGGCCCAGAATCGTGGACGAGAGAGGAACCAACTAGATATCTTTCACATAGACAGTCTCTTTTACTTTTACTTGTTTCAGTCATTTGAGTGTGGCCCTGCTGGATCAACGCCTTTAGTAGAGCAACTCGACCCCAGGACCTATTCTTTGTAAGCCTAGTACTTATTCTATCGGTCTCTTTTGCCGAACCGCTAATTTACGAGGACGTAAACACACCAGCATTGGTTGTCAGGCGATGTTGGGGAGAGAAACACATAAGCATATACACACACACACATACATATATATATATATATATTATATATATATATATATATTATATATATATATATATATATATATACATATATATACACATATATACGACGGGCTTCTTTCAGTTTCCGTCTACCAAATCCACTCACAAGGCTTTGGTCGGCTCGGAACTATAGTAGAAGACACTTGTCCAAGGTGCCACGCAGTTGAACTGAACCCGGAACCATGTGGTTGGTAAGCAATCTACTTACGACACAGCCACTCCTATGCCTTGGTGACAATCTGTAGTTATTCGCGAAAAGAAAGACCTTCTAATGCAGCTTTGTTTAGCAAGAGTAAGACTGATGGAATGGAGAGTTTCCTTATGCAATCACGATTTTACCGGGTTGGCCATTTCATCATAATTACAGACGAAATAATACCCAAAGTCAACAGTCAGTGTGGAAGTGGACACAGGAATGTTGGGCGACCTTGACATAGATATAAGGAGAAGCTGAAAAGTAACCTCTTAGAAATGAAGATAGCTAACAACACATTTGAGCGAACAACTTTCGAACAATATGAAGATCGTTGTGTGGAAATGGTATTAAATTTTTTTGTTGCAACCAGCATTAACTGGCTTCGGTGTGCAAGGCAAAGGAAAAAGAGCGGCTGCAAATATACCACCTGCACTGATTTGTAATCTTCATACTTGCAACATCTGTGGCCTTCTTTGCAAATCGCTTCTAGGACTTAAATGTCACTTTCGGCACAAGCATTATGACTGGCAAAAGAAAGAGTACATTGGCGTTTCATACATGAAAAACCGACAGGAGAGTCCATTATACATACATGCATGCGTATGTATATATATATATATATATATATATATATATATAAAGTTAATCCAAAGAAGAAAGCACAAAAAAACACAACAACGTGAGGACGTGGAACAAATATAGTATTATTGGACGCTCAGGAAAGAAGGAAAGAAGGAGAGTTTAATGTTTCGACCGGAGCTCTTCGTCAGAAACATAGGAAAAGGAAAGATCCAAAGAAAGGAAGACGGAGGAAAAAATCGCCAACGGTACACACGCGGTCACATTTTGAATATATATATATATATATATATATATATATATATAAGATTTTTTGCGTAATGAGATAAAAAAACAAGGCTGTGTAGATATTAGAACATTTATAGACACACACATACACACACAAATACATATATCCATACATAAACACATATATAGTGAGATGTAAGTACACATATATACACGTATAAAAAGCGCACATGTACAAACATATAGACACGCAGAGAAACAAGGTCACATAAACATGTTTCATTGATATATATAACCAGAGAAATATACGTTTCACATTAACATGTGTGTATACAAGAAGCGAAGTTATTGGTGTTGAGGAGAATTCACGCGATCAAGAAGAAAGAAATGAGAATTTTGATGTGGTTATGTTGGTACAAAATGGTTCCATATAGAGAGAAAGAGAGAGACAGAAATAGAGAGACAGAAAGAGAGAGTGAGATCAGAAGATAGATAAATAGATATATAGACAGCTGTACATCCATATATACGCATTTTTATACAGAACATACACATTCATATGTTTATATATATATATATATACATTTATATATAAATACACACTCACACACCCATATATATATATATATATATATATATATATATATATATATAATATATATATATATATATATATATATATATATATATATATATATATATATATATATATATATATATATATATATATATATATATATATATATATATATATTTATAGCATCGGAAACAAAATCTGCAGTAAAATTCCGGAAACAATGTAATCGGTGAAACTAAGCACGTGTCTGTTTTTTATACGGAAAACTGGTGGTTAGTTTTACAAATTATATTACCTGTGGAACGATCGTACTGACGAGCCCTACGGACGATTACGATTGCGTAAGTGATTCATTCGTTAATTGGCGAAACCTAGGTCTGCGATTAATTCTTGTTTTTTATATAATTTTCATCTGTCTTGCCCGCATATTGTTCTGGTGTCCCCTGAATTTTTCTCTAGAGAACATTCTTTTCTTTGTAGTTTGATCGCAGGTGATCTACTTCTAGCATATGGCTAACCACATATTGTTTTTTTATCCCTTTAAATATATATATGTATATATATATAAATCTATAAATCTATGTATATATATATATATATATTATATATATATATATAAATATATGTATATATGCATACATATATATATATATATATATATATATATAAATACGCACACACACACATACACATATACCTGAACAGTGAAATTTCATCTGGATCTACAAGTACTCCTTTTATTATCATTCTTGTAAATGTGATAATTTAAATGAAACTTTTACCACCTCAAAATTATGTTCATCGATCAGTTCCCTAGATCACGCTACGCTGTTGATATTTGTAAAGACGAATCTCTCTTTTTTGATTGGGGGGGGGGGGTAGACTGCACATAGAATCGAAAGTAAGTAGAACCGATTCCGAATATTGCGTTCGGTTGTTTGCTTTCTAAGACCATTTCGTTTCGAGTACACTTGTACACTCATATATTATGCCAAACCCTGTACCATACTTGTGTCCAGTTCAGATGAAATATTGCGACCTGTTACTAATACCCCATGGACACTTGGCAAAAATGCTTTTGAGTCGTTGTTCCCGAGATAATAGTATCCAGGGCCTTTATTTTCTGAATTTTATAGCAAAGGTAAAATACTTTATATGTTACATGTTTTGAAACGTTATTTCATTTAAGGATGAAAGCGTTCACCGTTATATTTATTTCATATCGTATCTGTACTCTGTTATACTTAAAAGAATTCCCCTGTACACACATATAGAGACTGGTACATACATTACTCTACAAAGAAACCATGTAACAAAGTTTCAATAATACAGTTTACCTATGTGTATATTATAATTAAAAGCAGTTCAGGTATCTTTTCACTTATCGTACATATTTCGAGCTAGGATATCTCTGAACGACTTTCAAGATGCACGTATTTACCTTTGCAACGATAATAGCCTCGACCGGAATTGACATCCCGTCGAGAGATTTGTCAATATGAGTTCGTAGTTTCGGGCTTATTATTCCGTACTGAAAGATTTTTGTTTAAATAAAATTCATAGAGAAAAAAAAAGCAACCAGATATTCCCTGTTATCTCTGAGAAGTAGATAAGATGAATGCTCAAAAGCAATTGAATCAAAAGGTTTGAATATCAAACTGCATTATTGATGCAATACGCAGGTAGAGGAAGGAAGAAATTGAATATATAAATACCAAAATACTTGTAAAAATTCCTTCTTAGATACACACAGACACATACACACATATATACATATACATATACATACACACATACATACATACATACATACATACATATATATATTATATATATATATATATATATATATATATATATATATATATATATTATATATAATATATATATATATATATATATATGTATGTATATATATGTATATACATATAATAACAAAGGGTAAAATTAATCAATTAAGAAGTAATCAATAATTTCACCAAGTAGAATTCGGTATGACAAAGGACCATTTCACGGTAAACTTAAGTAATACTTTATAATTAGGGTTCAGCAAAGATTTGCTTTACCACATACCGAAGTTTAGAAATGGCAGCCAAAAACCTTTAGCTATTTCTTCTACTTTAAAAAGAGACTCCCAGAAAAACCAAAATACTTGAAAACAATCCACGCAGGCAGAGAGGAAAAATAACGAAAATCAATCTATATCTGGCCTCCCATGTACGCGCGTTTCGGAATTAGATCGGTATAAAGAATATAGAATTATACCCTACCCAAACATTTTCTTCATCAGCATGGGACTCCAACAATATTAAATATTGAAAATATTAAAAATATTAAATTCGAAGGCACTGGAAGAATTGAACATATCTCACCACCTAACGGTATCAGACAGATCATATTCAGAGTTAGTATCGCCGAATTCAAAATATGAATGACGTCCATCACCTCCCTCTGCCCATCCGCGTGTGTCGTCAAGTAAAATACTACAGAAAAATCTGCAGTTTGTTATCAGAGAGAAATTTCTGACACACGCGGATGGGCAGGGGAAGGTGATGAACCCCACTCGTATTTTGAATTCGGCGGTACTACCGGGCGAAAAGCTTAGCGGTATTTCATCTACGTTACGTTGAGAGTTCAAATTCCGCCGAGGTCGACTTTGCCTTTCATCCTTTCGCACTGGGGTCGATGTAATCGACTGAATACCTATGTCTATCCTTGTTTGTCCCCTCTGTGTTTAGCCACTTGTGGGTAATAAAGAAATAGGTACTACCACTGATCTGTCTGATAACGTTGGGTGGAGAGGTATGTTCAATTCTTTTTAAAGTAGAAGAAATAGCAAAGGTTTTTTGGCTGCTATTTCTAAACTTCGGTATGTGGTAAAGCAAATCTTTGCTGAACCCTAATTATAAAGTATTACTTAAGTTTACTGTGTATATATATATATATATATATATATATATATATATATATCGAATTATGTACCTGCGTCCTACAATCTACTAACAGTTCATTCAAATGAGCAAAAGATTTCTGCGAAATTCTGTGTAGCCCTAAAACAATAGAAGAAAGACTAGAAGAAAATTAGTAAATAGTTGTCAAAAAGCAATACGGCATAAACCTGTTTAAATTTGGAATCTGAAAGCACGACACAATAATGTCCGGGAGACTGAAGAAAAGAAGTAACGGGCAAAAACATATATATATATATATATATATAATATATATATATATATATATATATATATCTATATATATATATATAATATTAATTCAAACAAGGAAAGACTTAATCAATACATAAAAAAATTAATATAAGGAAATAAACCGCCACTACAATCGTTTCATGTCTTCAATGACATTCGTCAGGTGGATTTTCGATCTCCTAATCTGTTTTAATTTATGAATTAAAACAGATTAGGAGATCGAAAATCCACCTGACGAATGTCATTGAAGACATGAAACGATTGTAGTGGCGGTTTATTTCCTTATATTAAAATTTTTTATGTATTGATTAAGTCTTTCCTTGTTTGTTTTGCAAAATAGTGGTTTTGTCTCGAATTAATATTATATAAAATTTTACTATAAAATTGGATTAATCCTAAATCTGATTTTTTCCCTGTAAATTTGGATTTTTTCCCTAATATTTATTATTATTATATTATTATTATATATATATATATATATATATATATATAATATATATATATATATATATATATATATATATATATATATATATATATATCTTCATAAAAGGAGATGAATGAAGTAATTAAAATGATATTGGCTAAATGGAAACTAAATCCCTGAATGCGGACGCTAAATTTAGTAAACATAACCAATAACATTTTTGGACCACATATCTACTAGCAACTGAACAATAAATAAATATAACCTATTATCAAATGCAAATGAAATTGAATACATTATGATTTAATTAGCACACAACTCTCCACAATATCCCGATATTCTTAAAAGTAATCATCGATCAAATACTTCTGATATTAATGAAACATTTTTGAAAAAAAATTCAGTTATTTTATATTTGGAATTTTATGTTTAAATGAATCATTTTCTTACACGTATACAGGCATCTTTATGCTGCATAATTAAAAATATAATTTCTTAAAATTAATAAGAAACCTATGCCCTTATGAAAAGTATTAGGCTAGGAGAAATACACACACACACTACCGATAAAGGCATTTCTCTTTCAAATGAGATAAATGATTATTACATTAAAAAGTGTTAAAAGAATATAAAAAGGAAATCATTATTGCTTGCATTGCTAATTTACGCTAAAATTTGTTCTCTTTCGACATTACTATAATTTCAATTCTGTTTAACAAAATTCAAACATTTAAAACTAACCGTATCTTTTCTAATATCGTGAGACAACACCGACAAATAACTCTAATGATATTTGATATGTTTATGCTTAAATGCAAATGTTTAATACGAATTGTATGACACATAGACTAATCTCTAATATTGATTTTGCGGCTTCATGCGAAATTGTAATTCCTGCAATTATCTACAGTAAATATCTGTGTCATATTATATATAGTTACAGCTAAGATTAAATTTGTACATCTAAGCTGTTGTGTCTAGACAATATCAAACAATTTTCGAAAGAAATTAATCAAAGTTTGTTGTCTTTGAGAAATATACCTCAACACAACTTTCCATAAAAAAATATATCTAAACAGCTGCATTAGAAATATGTGTTTACTTTATGACATTCATTGCTTTAATGATTCATATATTTCATAGCATTGTTACGCAATCAACTGGGTATAAAATATTGAAGCAGGAACCTTAATATGCCGGAGGTATTAAATATATCATGATCTATGAGTGAAGTTTTTATGTTATAATAAATATTCCAGTTATAAAATATTTCAAATGAATATTATTTTCTCATCTTTGAGCTGATTTTTAACATACGAGGCTCTTTCTTTCATATCGTTTTAACAGAATATTTTATAGGTTACATTACGGTAAATAGTTTGGTGAAATATTATAATAATTTAGTTAAAATTATGTTAAGTGCTATATATCCCAAATATACATACATATATATATATATATATATATATATATATATATATAGAAAAACACTTACCCATACTCACAATTATAAGCATTTGAAACAACGGACGTCAAATATATTCAATTCTTGAGCTTTAAAATATGTTTTGTCTGAAATGTCGAATATTAATTTAGTTACTTTATTATTTTGAACTAACAGTTGCAACTACTAAAAGTAACAAAACGTAAAAGATATGAAATGAAAGAATGGAAAAGGTAAAAGAGGAAGACAATCTTGTATTTATCGGAAAATTTGTATTACAGAGAAGCTGTTCCCCATATACATAAAATATATTCATAAAGTTACTCGATATAACCGAAAAAGAAGAGACATTTACTGCGGAATTATTGAACAGCATATGCACTCAGAAACGGAAGAGATTGACTATTATCAACTCAACACGTGGCTGCATATATATGAAGCTGAACGGTGCAAATAAATTTGGCAGGGAAGTCTACCTTTATTCAAATAGAACAATTAGATTTTCGAAGACACCTAATCTATTCAATTTTTAATGTAAGAATACCGGGTCTGGTTGGATGGAATGTGAACCTAGGAATGTTATCTTAACCGCTTAAGAGTGCAAATGCTGATAAGAATATGAGGAAATTATATAATAAACTGTAGGATAAACCTTGAAAATTGTCTTGTACCTGATGAAACATACATAGAGGCACATCTTTCTGTGTACGCACGCGCGTTCATGTATGGTGCCAGATTTTACCGAAGGTACGCTGTACTTTAAAAAACAAATTAGCATATTAGCCTCAGAGATAGCGAAATCAAGCGCAAGATTTTGTTGGAGTTTTGCACCCCAAACTAAAGGGAGATTAACTCAAGATTAAAGATTTTGAGAATCATTTTATTCGAATACTGCGTTCTTTTTCATGCGGATATCAACTTCGCGTTACATAATTTTAGAATCGATAGAAAAATACATTAGGAATGAGAACCGAGGTTCGAAATTTCCCCAAGCCACCTGACGAAGGCTGAAAGGTATATCAGCCGAAACGGTGTGTTAACCTCAAACAAGATAAGGAGAAATATCCGTCAAATATAAATAATCTAAATAATGTCGATTGAATACGTCTCAGTTAAGCAGTGGGGGTTGACGTAATAAAATTAACGCCTCATCCAATATTGCTGTTCTTGTGCCAAAATTTGAAAGCAAGAGTTACATTTTCAAAAGCGTCTAAGTGTCAGAATATGTAGCATTTGGTGGTGAGCTGGCAGAAACGTTAGCACGCCGGGCGAAATGCTTTTTGGCATTTCGTCAGCCGCTGCGTTCTGAGTTCAAATTCCGCCGAGGTCGACTGTGCATTTCATCTTTTTAGGGTCGATAAATTAAGTACCAGTTATGCACTGGGATCGATGTAATCGACTTAATCCGTGTGTCTGTCCATGTTTGTGCCCTCTGTGTTTAGTCCCTTGTGGGTAGTAATGAAATACAAATAGACATTTCGTCTTGCTTTGTGTTCTGAATTCAAATTCTACCAATGTTGGCTGTACATTTTACCCTTGCAGAATCAGCAGAATATGTACCAGTTGAGGAGTACTGCGTTCCGTGTAATCGATTTATTCCCTCTCCGGAAATTCCTTCTCTTGAGTCAAAATTTGAAAACAAAATTTACAAAATAAATGTTGGTTTCTTGAAGGACTAGCAGACCAAACCACGCTGCAAAATATCATTCACCATTTATGATACTTCTGGTTCCTTTAAAAGAAAACCATGTTAACAAATCGTGATGTTAGTGTAATGGTAGCCAAATCGGTAGCGGGGTTTTCTGGAGATCAACTTAATCATATGTAAATGATTTATCATAATAACGGTATGATTATCAATTAGTTAATTGAAAACGGCAAGGTAACTATTGCTATATAGAATCGTAATAACTCCATTTTGTCTTTATTAACATTTTAAGATTTACTGGCTACTTTATTTCATTGTATTAATTAATTACATACATATAATAGGTTACATTATATAAAGCATTCAGGCCTTCAACACATTGTATGGCAATACGTAGACACAAACACGCCGACACGTTTTTATGTATACAAACACACACACACACACACACACACACACACACACACATATATATATATATATATATATATATATATATTTATATATTTACACACACATGTTATATATATATGTATGTATATATATATATATATATATATTATATATATATATATATGTATATATATATGTATGTATATATGCATATATATATATATATATATATATATATATCTATATATATATATATATATATATATATTTACACACACATGAATACATACATATATATATATATACATATGTATGTATTGATACAGGTACACGTACACATACGCATACGTGGATATTTTATGTACTTGTACGCATGTATCATAGTTTGTGAGGGCGTGCGTAAATGTTCACATATTTGACAGTTTTAGCGTGCGTTCTCTATATTATTAAAATCGTTTATATGAATAACCATAATTAACATGTATTATTACTGAAGAAAACAATTTATTTCCTTGGACATTTTAATTTTGCTTCGAAGATTTAATTGTCGGGTGGATTATTAGAATTTGACAGATGAGAAATTGTATAATCATTGAGACAATGATTCTGCAATTGCTTTCAATAAATTTCTTTCAAATTGCAATGATGTATTGACGTGGAATTATGTAGTCAACTTAATCTATGAGGTCTTCATTGCCAGCTGAATCTACCGCCTGTAATTAATATATAATTGCTAGGTCCTGAAGATGTATTATGTTAGTGCCGTTCTTCAGGCATTCCATATAAAATTCTTTAAGCTGCATTACAGTATAACACGTGAATATTTGCTTTATGATTTTATATTAAGAATGTAGTCATAAAAAGAGGAGATATCTTTCAAAAATATGCAACAATCACTTTTATAATACTGCTTCTGTATTTACTGTCTCTCCACAACGCTTTATGATACAGAGGGTAAATTGATAATCTATCAAGGTCAGTAAGCTAGGTGATTCACAAGATAAATCCGAATATTCATAGATAGAAGCCTAGCGTAATTTTTAGAATTTTGAATCGTTCAGAGCTGCTGGTAATTATATGCTTTTGAATATATATTAATGTAATCAATCAACGCAATTCAATATTTGTATTGATGTATAATGCCACGGTGCACTAAAATTTCATTCACAACTGTGTTTCCATATTTAAAATACATTTGATGTAATTTCTTCGTCCCAAAATATATTTAAGATAACATGAAACAGTTCCTACCATTTTTCACGTTGTTGAAAAGTTTCTGCATCTTTGTTCCTTCTTAACTCTGAGACTCAGAATTTTGCAACTTAGGATCCGAAAACTTTGAATATGTATCTACAGTATGTTTAGCGATTTCAGATTTTAGTGAATATGTTGCGGGGAAGAGTGTGTGGAGAATTGCTGCTAAGGTAAACATTAGAGATGGCAAGCCTCTGCTGAAATCATGATTGACCCTAAAACTAATATGATGACCGTAGTAGATTGAATAGTTGACCAGTCAGTCAAATATTCAGATAACTAATCACTTAAATACCCTTTTACTCTTTCACTTGCTTCAGTTATTTAAATGCGGCCATGCTGGAGCACCACCTTTACCCGAGCAAATCGACCCCAGGACTTATTCTTTGTAAGCCTAGTACTTATTCTGTTGGTTCTTTTTGCCGAACTGCTAAGTTACGGGGACATAAACACACCAGCATCGGTTGTCATGTACATACACCCATACACCGTTGCATAAACATACGCACTTGTATCACTTAATCTCCAGTCACACACACACACATACGCACATTCCGATGAAAGCTGACATTAATCTGTTCTACCATGTGATGCAAGAACTATCCAGGTAGATTGATACACATACCCCCATGCTGAAACAGGATCTAATATGCAAGTTAAACTAAGGTTTGTACTACATTTGTGGATAACATACATACATCGCTCCCCCTCTCTCACATTTCTTGGCATTCCCTTTCCTTACTCTTTCTACTTTTCTCTGTTATCTCCCTCTCTCTCTCTCTTTCACTAGTTCCTTCCCAAATGTTTCGATCATTCTACTCTCTACCTCTCTCTGTTCCTCCCACGTGACCGGTGCTCGGCCAAGCTTGATCTTTATTTTGTTGGCTTGACCGCATTTTACACTACACCTTATTTTCTTGCCTCCGGAATTTCATGTTTGACTTTACACGTCAGCTTAACTTAACTTGTCCCTTTAGTCGAAAAACACCCGTTGTTATTCTTGTTGTTTGTATTCCTAATCAAGAATGATTTTCTTATTATTTTAAGTTTATATATATATATATATATATATGTAGTAAAGAACATGAAATTCGAAAACAAATGAGTGAAATACGCAAACAACGAGAGTAAAACAGAACAAGTAACACAAAGAACGGCCATTCATCAGTGGTCGGCTGTCTGTCTAATCCCCATTTCGAACATTCACCGACAGAATCTGTCTTGAAAGACAGTTGCTTCCCTAACTTCCCAAATAAATTTGGGATTTTTTAGAGAGTCTAAATTGGGAAAACCCCCCGAGAGTGGAGACATACAGGGAAACAGAAGGAAAAGAAACACGGAGGGTCGTTAAACTAAGATGAGGGGTACGATAGTGAATGCTATATACATATATTATATATATATATATATTATATATATATATATATATTATATATATATATATATAGTTAGTTAATCCAAACAAGAAAGCACAAAAAACACAACATCGCGAGGACGTGGAACAAATATAGTATTATTGGACGCTCAGGAAAAAAGGAAAGATGGGGGTTTTAACGTTTCGAGCGGAGCTTTTCGTCGGAAACTTAGAAGGAAAGAACCAGAGAAGGGAAGAGAGAGGGAAAAAATCGCCAACGGTACACACGCGGTCACATTTTGAATGACATATATATATGTATATATATATATATATATATAATATATATATATATATTATATATATATATATATATATATATATATATATATAAACATATACCTACGCATATACACACGCCTAGCCTATACATTTCAGTGACACAGCAATTCTAATGAATGATTAAATTTTCAAAGACCTATATTTCTTGAATCAACAAATTTGATATAAAAAAAGACAAAGCAAGCATTAATCTTATTATAAGTGCGCCAAAGTAATTTTTAAAATATAAACAATTTGTTGTTAATTTAGACGCGACTAATAATAGATTGATACTATTTCATTTTCCCAAATGTATTCGTGTCGAAAACTAATTACGCATATTTCGATTATTTTGTTCGATTTTTCGCTCACATCGCACCCGCGTTCTTCTTCCCACTCTTTGTGTCTCCTTTTCGATTGTTGAACATAAGTAGAATATTGGTCTCTACATAATGAAATATTTGTTCGAGTGTGAAATTAACGTTAGAAATTATTTAATCTACGATGGAAGAAATTAAAGCAACATTAATTTAAAACCACCATCTGTGTTTTTGCCTGAATGTATACGAACCGTTAAAGGGCACGATGCTGCGGAATTGTCTGAGATAAAGTCACTTCATAAACTTCTATTAAGGAAAAACGAAATATATATCGGACTATAATGAACGCTGTTGCTGAAATGATTCAAACACATCGTGTAGAAGACTTCCACCCGGTGAAATGAAAAACGTGTGCATCTGAAACCGCATCTTATGTGCTGCAACAGTGATGGCGTGATGGCGTTCGTGTCGCTCCGATTTAATCTAAAAGTTTAAATCTTCCCATCCAACTTCCATTGACTAAATCTAGTTTAGATTAGAAACCTCTAAATGTTGATGTTTTCCAAAGAATTTGCATTTTAAATATTTTCTTTTTCTTTCGAGCTAAATAAAATACTTCTTTTATATATATATATATATAATATATATATATATATATATATATAGGTAGGAGTGAATGTGTGGTAAGTAGCTTCCTTACCAACCACATCGTTCCGGGTTGAGACTCACTGAGAGGCACCTTCCGCAAGTGTCTTCTACTATTGCCTCGGGGCGACCAAAGCCTTGTGAGTGGATTGGTAGACGGAAATTGAATGAATCCCGTCGTATATATGTATATATACATGTCTGTGTGTGTGTCTGTGTTTGTCCCCCAACATCGATTGACAACCGATGCCGGTTTTTTTACGTCCCCGTATTTTGGCGGTTCGGCAAAAAAGCCCGATAGAATAAGTATTAGGCTTCCGAAGAATAATTCCTGTGTTCGATTGCTCGACTAAATGCGGTGCTCCAGCATGACCACAGGCATATGACTCGAACAAGTAAAAGAGTAAAAGAGTAAAGTGTATATATTCGTATTTGTAGCATTAAAGAAATGCTATCTTACGCATCTTTGTATGCGTCCATAGCAACATCAAAATAGCAGTTATAGATTCCATCATCAATTGAAATCCCAAAACACATTATTCATTATTCCATACATAATAATTAAAAATTTTCATTGATTCTAATTTTAAATTTATTTTTAATTATTTGATATTGATTATATATCTCTAAAATTCATTATCAATCTATTTGGCACAAACGTATTTAAAGTAATATTCTGTGAACAAAAGCCACCACAGAATCTCGGTGAAAGTTGTTTGATGTATCAGTTTTTGTAGTACTTTTAGGAGATATTTAGGAGATATTTGCTTATGAGGGTCACCTTCCTCTTCAGTAAGAGTTCTGATCTATGCGTAATTCGTATTTGAATCACCATATATTCCCATGAACATTTTATAATGGTCGGTTACCTCGGGGATACAAGAAAGTGAGGAAGCTTTATTTTATTTGGCGAATGATCTTAAAAGTCGAATATAAGAATTATTTAAAGAAAACCACTTTGTTTTTCAGAAATTAATATTATATACGCGAAACAAATATATATATATATGTATATAGTTCCCCGGCATTCGAGCCATTAATTAATACATAATATATATTTAACGATACTATTTACAAAATTTACAAAATTCTTTTTCAATACAGGTAAAGGTTATTTATCTTGTATGATATGCCTTGAATACGTCGAACAAACACATGTGAAATTCGAAAACAGCTTAGAATCACGTTTATCTATTAATACATACGATTTTAAAACTGATGAAACCTACTATAGAAAGCGACATTCACACCGAGGAAAGTTTTATTTTAAAAAAAAAAAGACTTCTATGTTTTAAGTTTAGATTAAAATACCCAACATTCAGTTAGACATAGAAAACCGAGGTCAATTTGCTGATTCTGCTTTTCTTGTGACTATCATGATGGCCCTTTCAACTTGTCTTTTGATGGTGTCCACCTATAAAGTAAGAAAGAGACAAAGAAAACTTGACAGTGTGTGCACATATGTGCGGTCCATGAGATATTTGTGGGTTGCATTGTCAGTAATATCAACGTGACATTCATGTACGCCAAGCTGATACTTTGGTTGTACAAGTTGTTCCCCCATATGATATTTCAAATAAGCGCATTTTGCACTGATCAACAAATTTTACAGACAAATTGATTTATCGATTCCAGAATGAAAAAGGGCGACTGGCTTAGGAATTTGAACATAGATGACCGGAACAAATTATAAGAGGTATTCTGTCAGACATCAAAATGTTGAAGCCGGCACTGTGCATTTCTTTTGCGGATAATCAACTATCTATGGTATTTACAAAGAAAAACAATAATTTTATGTGACTGAAATATTGGCTTGGATATTTAAAATAACTGGGAATGTCTTATTGTTCCAGAATCTTCTCCGGACCTATCTGCTTAGAACTAACGTTTACGATTGACGGATATTGACTATAACATCTTCAGTGACGTAATAATATACTCTCTTTTACACTCTTTTACTTGTTTCAGTCATTTGACTGCGGCCATGCTGGGGCATCGCCTTTAGTCGAGCAAATCGACCCCGGGACTTATTCTTTGTAAGCCCAGTACTTATTCTATCAGTCTCTTTTGCCGAACCGCTAAGTGACGAGGACGTAAACACACCAGCATCAGTTGTCAAGCAATGCTAGGGGGACAAACACAGACACACAAACATACACACACACATACATGCATATATATATATACATATATACGACAGGCTTCTTTCAGTTTCCATCTACCAAATCCACTCACAAGGCATTGGTCGGCCCGGGGCTATAGTAGAAGAGACTTGCGCAAGATGTCATGCAGTGGGACTGAACCCGGAACCATGTGGTTGGTAAACAAGCTACTTACCACACAGCCACTCCTGCGCCTATATTAATGTATTTTATTGGAAGACTAAACAATAAACGCAGGAAGAGTGAATTTCAGGTCAAACGTAGTTTCGCAAGCGTGAGAAAACACCATTAGATATGAAATAATAAATAGTTTCAAAACAACTAATTCATGTAAACAAAATTGCATTCAGCAGAATATGCTTCAAATCCCGTTATTTAGTCAGAGGTGTAGAAGTGACAAGTTCTTTTGTATTTAGGTATGTAATGAACATAATAAAATTCACGTAACTACCATCTACTCATTAAATATATTAAATGACAACGAAATTTTCGGTTTTCTCAAAAAAACTTTCAAAGGTGTATTACGTATTAAATTCAATAATTTCTTCATGGGCGTGCAATTCTACATCTAAATTTATGAACAACTATTTGTCGAACAGAAGTCATAATCAAATTAAAAGTCGAGAGATTGTCATCTACACGGTTTCATGATATTGATACAAGTCCTGCCGTTAATTCCGTATTCCCTGCCAAATTTGCACTTTTAATTAATTTCTTATTCATTATTAAATCTCAATAACTAAAACCTTAATACTAAAAGGTGTTATCTGCAGCATAGATACATGAAGCATATGACAAGCTAAGTATTAGTAAATGAGAATTTATAATTCTACATGAATAATTTACACATACCGATTATCCGAATTACAAAATATCTATTATCCGAATTTTAATCGAAATCAAAGTCATCCCGTCTTCATAATTGTGTCTATTCTGACTATTGTTAATGGATGCTATTACACACTTGTTAACATTATGCACTTTAGCAAGTAACGTGACGCAACTACATCTATACTGGAAGATTTATTGTGATTATACGAAGGTCGTCAAAGGTTTATACAAAGGAACTGTCGGAATATCTCCGCCGATAAATGTAGTCCGTTGCAGGAAAGAGCAAAAACAGGACCAGTAATCTTTTTCAAACCATTGTCAAGCAGCAGGCCTCAAATATAAATATTTTTGTTAGCTTCAAATGTTTCTCACGTTATTGATAATGAATAATATCGATTCCAAATTTGGTACAAGGCCAGCAATTTCAATTTCCTCCACCTCAGTTGCCAATCAGGGTGTATTCTATCGAAGGAAGGAAATGCACAGTTGACCTCTCTGGAATTGAAACTTAGAGCGTAAAACGGACGAAATGCCGCTAAGCGCAAAATATCGTCTACGCCATCTCACGGGATTTTTTATTAAAACATGATATTCCAGAAGTTTTCACATTAAATATTAAACAAAATCCCAACAGCAACGCTACTATTGATATCGCTGCATGACGAGTGTGTCTTAAATTCAAAGAGAAACTTCTTGTCTATACTCCTCTGTTCATCACCGGCTCCTTTGAAGAAATGAACCAACGAACTTCAAATGATTATAAAGTACATTAAAGGTATAGAATTTTCATTTATTTTATATATTCATTTATTTAGTTATACAATGAAGACCCTTGTGTGCTTGGACACACTCTGGACAGTCTAATGGTGTAGATTGTGTGACTTTCATTCGATTAACCAACAGAATTGTTTCTCGGAAAAGTCAAGTATATGTAACCGAGGATGCCAGAGACACTGTAGCCATAACGTAAGACTCAAGTCGGATACGATAGACAATAAGACAAAGTGATTATAAGTAGAAGTTAAATAGAAAAAGGAGGAGAGAAAGTGAGAGAGAGGAAAAGAGAAAGGAAGAATGGCGATGTTAGCCATCGTAGTTCATTGGAAGTAAATTAATTGGCCCTAAATTAATAAAAGCCATATTTACTATCGGTGGGATTTGAACTCAGAGTTTATCTAGCAGAAACCTATCCTACCTCAGTACGACGCAGCATGTTAGGTGTCGCTTTAGATGTTACTAATTCGCCGACTTCGATATTTTACGTCGCACAAACAGACTATATAACAGAAACTACAAACAAAAGAAAACTTCGTCCCTACACAAGGCGTGCGGTGCTGCGCTCGGTTACGCAGTAAAATAACGTAATAAAACTATGTCTACTGCAAAAAAATATTCATGATAATAATAAATATTAGTGTATTTATTGCTTTGGGAATATCTATATAAAATCTATCGTCTGAGAAGAATGAATATATTTCAGGTGGACGTTCTTCCCGAAAATACAGACAAACATACCGCAGAGTACTACTTTACATGTCTAATATAAGTTTTTTTTTATTGGACAGCATTATACATTGTATGACGTGACACTCATATAAATGACAGTTATATCATAGCTAAACATAAAGGTTCCTCCGACAAGTCTTATTTTTGTGTTTTTTTTTTTGTGTTCTTTATAATTTAACATTTTATATCTTGACATAGAGGCATGTAAAATTCTCTCTGTCCTGGATATGCGTACATATTTGCTCCGAGAAACGGAGCGCTTGCAACTAAATAACCATAAATCGAGAAATATTTTCAGATCAGAAATATATAAAATTGTGAAAAAATATTATTCGAATACATTTACATATGAAGTAGCAGCTGTGAAAAAGACATAAATTATGTAGGTTTGTGTGAATGTATGTTGGTCTATTTCCTATATTCTGCACACATACACAGACACACACATACACGCACACATAAAACACACACACACGCACGAAGAATCTCACTCACACGCCCATACAAAAAATATATACATACATATACATACATATATATATATAGAGAGAGAGAGACTCATATATGTACATATACAAAACATTTATACATGCATGTATGTGTACGCACACACGCACCGAAAAACACACACACACATACAAACAATCCCTCACCACACCCAAACATAATGCACACACACACACGCATATATATATATATACAGTGAGAGAGACTCATATATGTACATATATACCATATATATGTACATATATACACATATATATACATATATACCTGCATGTATGTGTACACACACACATATACATATATATATATATATACTATTTATATATACACACATAAGTACATGTATATGGTTGAATTTTTTGTGATAGCGTATGTGGTGTGTGTATATTTACATTTACCTGCTCTATTGTGATACTGGTAAGCTGTTCTACGAACGTTTATTGGCTGCGAAGTAGCCATAAAAAACTGAATATGGAGGACATATTTGCTTTTTTATGGGCAAAGTGAATTGTTTCATGTCGTTGATACTAGTTGTATATATCTAAATGTGGTCTATACGATTATAATGCTGTTGTTTTTATTGTTACTAACTCCTAGTTTTCATGATGTTACAGAATATGTTTTGATTTTTACTCTGCAGCTTCTAAGATGGTTGATTATTGAGGTCATCGTAGCTTTTGTAGTAGCATTACTGCATGTAGACTAGTAATGAAAACGGTAACTTTAATCAATTTTTTAGTTAGATTTATGCTATTTTAAATGTATTTCAGATTGTTATACGTTAAGGAATAACCTATTGCTTTGTAAACAACGATAGGTGTTGTCGTGATAACCGATTGCTAAGTCTGAAATGGAATAATGAAAACCTAGAAAAACAGAGGAAGAAATACTCCTTAACCTCATTTGCAAACGGCATGTGGTCCATGTTTAAGATGTTGTCAATAACACGAACCAGAAACGTAAATATGCTGTGGAATATGTAACCAAAAGAAAAAAGATGGAATCACCAGTGTGATACAATCATACAAGCCGTTTTGATTAAGCAAGAAGTGGGGTATTCTCTATAATTTAAAACTAACAGTAAACATAAAATGTTGGAAAATATTTGTTCTGGGTATTGATTGAACTGTGAACAATATCGGTGACTATGTTGTAAATGTCTGCTTTGACTCATTTGTCGATATTTTTATAGACCGTGTTTATTGAATTGATGGCTTCGTCTTTTCCCATCTCTACACATACAACTTGCATGTATATTTATTCTTTTCATTTTACACCGTCTGAGGGGTCCGTATTGATTTTATAACAAATGTATTCCATATATGATGATGGTTTTATTTGGGGGAGTCGAACAATTATTGGTCTGCTCACATAGAATCGCAAAAAGGGCTGTTGAAGGAAACTAATCTCATTGAGGTCCTCAAACTTTAAAAAAATATATAAAGAGTAAAGATTCTTAGAGGAAAACACTAAGCATTGTTCTATCATTCACTGTAATGACTCTTGACTGTATTGTGTCGTTTAATTTATATTAAATTATTGTTAGCGATTCCAGACTAAATGCCGTATCTACTTTGGGACACTGGACGTTACGTTTCAACGACAAAGTAACCTTCATTTCGAAGTAGGTGTTAATTAACTATTTTCCGTGTATAATTAACTATTTATTGCAGCAATTATCATGCTGCACGCATCTTTCTGTGTTTGGTTGCAAAATTATATTATTTTTCAATAAGGTCCTTTTTTATTAAGTCTTCTCCATAGAAATAGAAAACGGAAGTGTATAGAGTAAAACTACATCGAACCAAACCACTTACTGTGATTAGAGATGTTTTTAATATTTCTGTATTTTCACATTAAGTAGTGCAGCGCTGCAGCACGTTTTTAATGTTCCATACAGTATATGCCTGTATAGAACTCTTATTAAATTATGTATTGGGGTTTAAGGCGGCGAACTGCGGAATCGTTTTCGCTGTGCGAAATGCTTTGCGGTATTTCGTTTGCCGTTACGTTCTGAGTTTGTCTGTCCTTGTTTGTCCCCTCTGTGTTAAACCCCTTCTGGGTAGTAAAGAAATAGGTATTTCGCCTGTCGCAACGTTCTGAGTTCAAATTCCGTCGCGACCAAATTACGTTTCATACTTTTGGGGTCGATACATTAAATACTAGTGAAACACTGAAGTCAATGTAATCGACTCATTCCCTCTCCCAAAATTGTTGCCTTAGCGGCAAATTTTCGAAAAATTATTTTCTGCGAAATTCTGTAAATAATTCGAAATACAGATATCTTCGAAGTGAAATTTCTTATTCGATTCACTACATTCTAGCTGTTGTTTTCTCTGAATGGATGTATTGAATTAATTTCTGCAGTTCCTCTGTAGTTATATTTATACAAAATTCAGCCACAGTTATGATTCATCTTATTTATTTTTCGTACTTTGCCTATGCAGTCTTATTGGTTACTTTACATCACTCTGTGTCGTGTAGTTGCATATTCCAAATGTTGACTATATTCCTATTGTTCGAGATCTTTGTCGCGTATGATTTACCCCAACAATATTAGCATTTCTTGCCTCGTTGTATCTAGAGGAGCAAGTGATAAAATTTCTGGCAGAAGTGTTTTTGTTTTCTTTTACAAAAATATGAGAGAGTATCCACTATGTGGACGGTCTAACGCTGAAGATAGATCCGCAAGGTTCTCAACCACTAAGAATTGTTCTCAAGAAAAATTTAGCACACTAAGAATGTAAGTGAGCAGGACAATGAAAAATAATAAAAATATAGATTATCCCCATACAATTGTTTCATTGTTAATAAATTATGCAATTTTACTTACATAATTAACCCTCAGATCATCGGTGGAGTACGTCAAAAAATATAATTTGTCGAACTGCACGCTAGATATTAAGACGAGGTCAAAAATACGAACAGTTCGGCCTATTATATTCACAGTTATATTCAAATGTCCTCGTTCCAGCGCGCCAAATTCCCGGAAATAAATACCGCATAAGTAATTCACATCAGTAGTTTACGCCGGTTTGAGAACATATTAATTTATAATCAAAATCAAATTGAGGGTGAAAAAAATTGGATATTAATTTAATAACACCAATTTAACACCAGTGGTCTAGCGCATAAAATACTGAGATTCAGTAAATATTATTAATACACAAATATGAGAGAGAATCCACTATGTGGACGCTCTAACGCTAAAGATAGATCCGCAAGTGTCTCAACCACTAAGAATTGTTCTCAAGAAAAATTTAGCACACTATGAACGTAAGCGAGCAAGACAAATGAAAAATAACAAAAATATAGATTAACCCCATACAATTAGCGTTCGAGCGTCCACATAGTGGATTCTCTCTCATATTTGTGTATTAATGATATTTACTGAATCTCAGACTTTTATGCGCTAGACCACTTGGTGTTAAATTGGGTTTATTAAATTAATATCCAATTTTTTCACCCTCATTTTGATTTGTTTTCTTTTATATAGCTCTGAATGAATATAGTTAATGATCAGTGTTATAGTTATGGGACAACGAGACAACACGATGAATAGCAAACCAAAATATTTCTTATGTGAAACAGACACAACATAATATAAGTAAGCCAAAATATAATTGCTAAATAATGGTCTGTAACGGAGTATATATGAACTAAAAATTAGATATATACTGTAAATTAGAGCGTGTGTAGTAACCTGCAATGCAAGATGATATCTTAAAAGATAAAGCGTTGTGATTTGAGAGCAGCTTGACCAAATGTATAAATGTTGTGTATGCAAAATAAATAGATTATTGAAATACGGTCGAAATACTGCTAAGCATTTCGTTCAGCGATAACGATTCCACAATTCGCCGTCTTAAACACAAATACATAATTTCATCATAGTTCTACTCAGGATTATGCTATATGGATCATTAAACAACCTGCTGCAGCGCAATTTTACTTAATGTATTTCTAAAACTCGTGAAAATCTTCCCAAAAAGATCTCAACTTCCTTGGGTCTCTGTAGTTTTTCTTGTTACACGTCCGTATTTTACTCCGGTGTTCTACTGACTTGAGTTCAGCTTTTCCAAATGTATACAAAATAAATAGATTATTGAAATACGTTGAACTTAAAAGCACTTGGAATATTTTCTTTGTTTGCATCCCAGGAGAAGATAAAAACAGCATTTCGTGCTTGAATATGTTGAATTCAGAGAAATAATCATCTCTTGTAATCCAGATGTCTTAGTTTTTCAATCGGCCATATGTAGATGGCTGATAAATAGGTTTTGTCTCCAGACATTAAATTTCAACATTAATAGAAACGGAAGCGTGTGTCAGTGCGGAATAGACAGCGACGTGGACACATTTTAATATAGATATTAACTGTTGAGAATGTATTATAAGAAATATAATAGAATGGAAATGGCGTATAGTAATGGGACTAAAATGAGTGTTTTGTGTAAATTTGAAATGAAGCTGGAACGTAATAATAGTTCCAAATTGCTAAACGCTACGGGATCTGTAAAACAGAACTGGATGACACCTAGCTTGTAACATATCGACTGGTCTTCCCAGACAACATTGTTCGATCACGTACAATATGACAGAAGATCGCACCACGTGGAGAGGAAATATCGCATAACTTAAATGTTGGATTGTTCGAAAATGAAAAGAAATACATATTCGAGCATATTCTCTCCAATAGTGAGGAAGATAAATTACTGTAACCAAATAAAACATTTGAAAATAATATTTCCTTGATGAAAGCTCTTAACCGGAGGGAAAGGGAGGTAATTATCGTAAGCTCACAAAATCTATATAAGCACATGGCGAAATTGGTGAGCCCTGAAAGCGGCGAGCTAGCAGGAACGTTAGCGTGCGGGTCGAAATGCTTAGGCGTATTTCGTCTGCCTTTATGTTGAGTTCAAATTCCACCGAGGTCGAATTTGCATTTCATCCTTTCGGGTTCGATAATTTAAGTACTAGTTGCGTACAGTAGTAGATCTTATCGACTGGCCCATTCTCCACAAATTTCGGGCCATTTGCCTAGAGTAGAAATAAAGAAACGTTAGCATGACGAGCGAAATGCTTAGCGGTATTTCGCATGTCTTTATGTTCTGTGTTTAAAATCCGCCGGAGTCGGATTTGCTTTTCATCCTTTCGGGGTCGATAATTTAAATACCAGTGACGCACTGGCGTGGATTTAATCGACTGGGCCCCTCCCCAAACATTTGGTGGCTTGTGCCTACTGTAGAACAGGATATTGGTGATCGCTAGCTTAGCGTCTTTGGACAAAGAAATATTGGGTGTTTATCTCTGACACAAGTTTGGAATTTATGACATGCATCGTCTTTAAATAATGCTGTCCAAAACTATCCAGAAAAGTTTACATTTTCATTAGTCCTGATAATATTCTTTAAAGAAGTCACTCAACTAGCCGCGGAATGCAATGCATTGATAGCCACTCAAAAATAAGTACAATAGATCTTCACTTTTGAAATAAAAATAACAAAGAATATTTATTATAAACACAGTAACCTGATATACACATAACATGCCAGATAATGTGTTTTTCAGACAGGGAGCGAATGTTATGAACTTTTATACACAGTCGATAGATGTGAATTCTCCGAAAAAAATTTGAGAAACGGAGAAAATATAACAGGAAAATGAAGAGAAACAGGTTTCTCTTAAATCAATTCTACGTATTTTTATCTGTCCATATTATCATAGATGTATTGTGCAATGTAATAACAGATTTCCCTAAAATCCTTGGAATGTTGCAGTTCTGCAAGATTGAACAAAGCAACATGATACGCATTCTGCAAAGAGAATCGATTAGCGGTGCAGAAAAAAATCTAACAGATTTCCATGGCCTTTTCATTCGAGGTTCAGTGATTGAAAACCTGCCCACGACCACATGTATATGAAACATATATATATATATATATATATAATATATATATATATATATATATATATATATAATATATATATATATATATATATATATATATATATATATATATAATATATATACACTCACACACAAACAAACACACACACACACACGAGCATATACATATATATATATATATATAAATGGGAGGGGCTGTGAACATATATAGGAATTGAGATGAATTCGTGTCGATAACCGAAAGGTTGCGAATTTATCGACGTTCATCTGTGTCCTTTCTTGTCTTCCCTGTGTTCCTATGATCCGTATCTTCCTCCCATGAATACATTTATACATGCATTTATGCATACATACTAAACCTTTACAAAGACAACGTTGCTTTGAATGTCATCGAAATATCTGCTTGTTACTCTTTCTCAGATTCTGATTTATCTGTGTTCCGTTTGCATTTGTACACTCTTAGGCAAGATTTCTTCTTTCGAGTGCTAGGTGAAGATATTTAGAACGATAATTATTTGTGTACCAGTTTGTTTCAGAACGTGCTCAAGAATATCATACTAGAAATTATTGAGGATTTCTGTGGTTGTAGATTGTGGTTTGATAAAACGTTATTTTAGGGCATTTTACTTGGTTTCTTGGAATTTTGCTTTTTCTTTAGAATTCAGTCAGGCGTTGAGGTAATTGTGTAAAAAGATAAAGTTGAATTCGGGTGTGTCAAATTTTGATTGTGCAAGATTTTGTGCAACGGTTTGCCGTTCGTTGCTTTAGTATTAAAATGTTTCTAAATACATATGATTTTGCCACAGATAAAATATTGGACAAATATACAGTTCATGTTGCTTTCAATCTCTTTTCACCAATATGAAAACAATTCCCACTACAATTTGTAAATGTCAAGACCTAAAATATTGTCCTCACGATCAGGCATGTATGAGAAGATCATTGATTTATGAAACTCAATTTACCACACTGCTCTAGAGTAAAGAGATTAAAGAAAACTACCTTGATATATATGTGAAAGTGAATGTTTAAAGATAAACTAAATACCAGTTTAGTTTGCAACTCGTGGATAAGAAGTAAGCCATGACGTTAGTGATTTGTGTTACTTGAAACCTAAATACACCCAGCACACACTCAAAGCATCGTTAAACGATTCATTTAGTGGATGAAAGAGATGCAGACTTTGTTTAGCCGAAATGTCTCATAAACTCTTATTGTATCTAAGATCCCTAATGACTAACCAAATTATTTATTTTGTTT
>NC_043001.1:5994677-5999677 GCF_006345805.1 Octopus sinensis | reverse complement strand
AACGAAGAGACAGTCAGATTGTTGAGGGTTCAGGGGTTTCTTCATCACATGTAAAATGATGTAGGAGAACGTGTCTCGATGTGGTGCAAGGTGATCAAAGGTACACCGTGCTTTCCATGGAAGTACAATTTATATAAACATGACTTTGAAAGAAGTCTAACCTTTTGTGCAGGCGGTAAACACTGCGTGAGAAGGAATAAAACTGGCAAGGCTGAGTCGTGGGAGGTCGTTGATTTCAGATGATCTCGGAGTTCCTAACAGACCATCCTCTGGTTCCGTAACAAAATTCTCTCTTTTTCTCTTAGAATAAAGAAACTGGATTCGATTCCCTATATACAGAAAAGCATTGCTAAGGGATGGAGAGCATATTTTGATGATCTTATAAATCCGTTCACGATAAAACATCCTGGTAGACTAATTTCAGAGACCCTGAAACAGTAGATACGATTAAATCACGCAAATGCGACAAAGTTACTAGGGAAGAAGTAATTTCCGCTTGGGAGATTTAAAGACTTACAGAAGGTTTCCACTGGCTGAGTGGAATATGCTGGATGTTTCGGAACACGGGAAAGACGCCAAAGTAATGGCAATCGAAGGTGATAATCTCAATATTTGAAAAGAGAGTTAAGACAGAATTTTCTAATTTGAAGATAAATCTTTCTGTTAGCTTCCTTGGTAAAGGCTTTGCTAAGAGTCTGCAAGAAAGTTAGAGGGGAATTGTTGAGCTCAATATATCGGAGGAAGCGCTTACCTTATTCTGGACGAAGCTCAATCGATTACATGTTTACTTTACCGCATGTCTTCCACAACTCACGGCGTTTACAATTGTTTCTTGACCTCGCATTTGCCCAACACCGGGAAAGGGCTTAGCAGCGGCTGTCTTTGGGCTCCTTATACGCGTCTATATATATGCACATGTACGTATTCATGTGTGCGCATATGTATGTATATCGTGCTTGTATATGTATATGTTTGTATAGAGAAATCTCGTTTAGATAAGGAATGAATTAAAACCATCATATTCTTTATGCTTGTATGTATGTATGCAAAATTAGCTGTCTGTGTATTTCTTGTGCGTACGTGTGTACATGCACGCATATGTGCGTGCATTTCTACGTATCATGTAAATGCATGTGTGTGGGTGCATGCGTGTTTATATTTATGTATATTTATGTAAAATTCTGTTGACTGTTCTTTGAGCCACTTCTTCACTACCTCCACACTCACCAGATTTAGCGGCTTCAGACTATCATATCTTCGGTGCCACGAAAGAGGGTTTGACAGGCAAAACATTATTCTAGTGACGGGGAAATGAAAACTGTAGTGAAGAAGTGACTCAAAGAACAGTCAACAGAATTTTAGAGGGCAGGGAAACATGCTCTCATTCGTAGGTGGAACATTGCTATTGAGAGAAACGGTGACCATGTTGAGAAGAAGGGTTGTTATCTATAGACGACCAGCCTCATGTTGATGAATGATTCATGTCCCTGTGTTGGTAAGTATACCTGACCTAAACAAAATGGCACTACTTTTTGATTCACCCTCATATATATATATATATATATGAAAAAATAAGTCAAAATAGAAAATGCTAAAATAATTTTATAAAGAACATTTCAGTACCGGTTCCATCATTTTGAGACCTTTTCAACTGTAACGATTAAATAATTAAATTTAGAAAAATTAAAAGAAATGTTTTTTTAAAGGAATATTTGTATAGCGTTCAAATATAAGTGGCATTTTCCTTGTTTCTGCCTTGCTCTGTCTCTCTTGTTCACACTTGTGGGTTCGAGGTCGTTGTGAATTCTTGGTAGGGAAGAAGAAGGATGATGAGGAGAAGGGGGGATTTGGGAGTGCCTTGATTGTTGTATTTTGAATGGTCAGTGGCGGCTAGCAGTTCATGCGAATATTTCTATTGAAAGGTTTGTTTATAGAATTTGCGTAGGCGTTATACTAAAAAGCATTAGTGATAAAGTTAGGAAGTAGAAGGGGAAGAAGAAGAAGAAGAAGAA
The DNA here is from genome assembly GCF_006345805.1 of Octopus sinensis. Taxonomy (NCBI): domain Eukaryota; kingdom Metazoa; phylum Mollusca; class Cephalopoda; order Octopoda; family Octopodidae; genus Octopus; species Octopus sinensis. The sequence goes on along the minus strand of NC_043001.1, from coordinate 5,997,665 downwards.
GAAGAAGAAGAAGAAGAAGAAGAAGAAGAAGAAGATGATGATGATGAGGATGCTGATGATGATGATGATGCTGATGATGCAAATGAGTACGAGTTTGTAGACAATATATGTATCTTTTCGCGTTTGTTTATATATATTTATATATTTACCTTTGCATGCAACGTACTGGCAAATTGTATGTTCGATATTAATATTTTATACTGCATTAATCTTGAATTACCAGAAATAGGGTGAGTTCCCTACAGCGATGACGCATTGGTCACCTTGCATAACCCTTCCAACGTTGAGATGGAAAAATACAGGAAAGATTTATACATCTTCTTCAAAAGCGGATGCCTGTCCATCTCAGTATAGAAGCAACATACCCTAGTCAAATTCGTAGCTGTTACACAAAATCTCAGTCGTGGTACTCCGTCAGATAGGAGGATGATGTTTCCAGTTATTTCGACCACTGGAACACCCTGCTTATGAAATTAACGAGTAAGTGGTTGAGCACTCCAAAGACGCGTGTACACATAACGTAGTTCTCAGGGTGATTCAGCGTGAGACAGAGTATGACTAGGCTGACCCTTCAAATACAGGTACGGCAGATTCAAGAAGGAGTGAAAGTTGTGGTGAAAAGCACAGCAGCATTCACCACCACACCCTGCCGGAGCCTCGTGGAGCTTTAGTATTTTCGCTCAATAAACACTCACAACGCCGGGTCTGGAAATCGAAACCCCGATCCTGTGACCGCGAGTCCGCTGACCTAACCACTGGGCCATTGCGCATCCACACTAGATCTTAGTACCGCATTAACAAAACAATGTCACAAACTTAATGACAACCTAAAATACATAAGCTTCAGTTGTGATAACCCCATCCATTGTCGGTAACATATTCGCTTTTATATCCTGACTGTCGGCTAACGATGAGATGTATATATACTAAACGAGATATACTATAAGAAAGCTTTAGATAAAGCAGGATAGGGAGAAAGATTATTACATATTCCATTGAGCGAAGCCAAACTTAATAATTACAATAATGTAACACGCAGGTTAACATATTACACAGCCAGAAATAACTAAGGCCCAGCGTTCGTTATAATTTGTCGGGAATAATTTAGGACAAAAGACAAGCTATTAGGACTGTTATATGTGTTGGATTAAATAATTAAATAAATAAATCAAGTATGGAAATGTGGTATGTGAAGTAAGGTGGTTGGACTTCACCACATCTTAGTAAGTAAGTAATTGAAGTTAAATTATGGGCCCTTGATTATGATAAAAACTATTTATTAGTATAATAAAGATAATTATTCAGAACTATTACGATTACTTCAAAAGTGTGATTAAACCTATTGGCGTATGCTGCAGGAAAAATTCCCATGGAAAAACATTCAGCGACGAATTACTATTTTAAGTTTTGTCATTCTCGCAACGTTCCAAAGCGACACATAAGCAAAATAGTATGTTTTAAACATATTCAGCCATTCCTTTACTTCTCTAGACTCTTCTTTTTATGTACGTATTTTTCTTCAGTTTCACGAAGCCCCATGTTCCAGATCAGTCCTATTACCAAATATGATGAATATTATGTTTAGCATATCAATGGCAATACCATATGACACTGGAAGCAGAAACAGCTGTTAGATGAGATGAAGTTTATTTGTATTGAATTAAGAAATAATATTTGGTGTAAGTCCATTGTTATATTCAATATTTTTCCATTTTGTGTTTACTTCAATATATATATATATATATATATATATATATATATATATATGCGTACGCAATTCTAATTACATTTTTAATTTCTGTGTAATTAATATATGCATATATACACTATATACATATATTTATATACATACATACAAATATATATGTGCGTGTGTATGCATATATGGGTGCATGTCGCCATGTTTCTGTATTTATATGTGATCGTGTACCTTTGTGTTCATTTGTACACGTTAGCTGCAATATTCTTTTTTTTTCCAACCGGGTGTCGTTATATTTATGATGTAATGAATGACGAATATATCATCCGATAGTATTTAGCAGCCCATTAATAATTGAAGCAGACAAACTGACACAATTATTTTTCCAGCAGGACGATTTATAACTTATGAGATTTCCAATTTCTTTCTATTAATATATCCTTTTCTCTCTGTCTATATTTCTCCTCCTGTCTCTCACTGTAATACACATAGAAACACAAAGACAGCCACATACACACACACATATATAAACATATATACATACATACATACATAAATATATATATATATAATATATATATATATATATATATAATATATATATATATATATATATATATATATATATATATATATATATATATATATCTATATATATATATATATATATATGTATACATATATATATATATATATATATATATAATATATATATATGTATGCATATATAAACATATACATATAAAGAGAGTGGGAGAGGGTTATTAAAAAGCATTCCATCATTTATATGCATACATATAAACTTATTGTTCTTTACAAAAATATATTCAGCGTAATATAAATTATACGGCAATAATAATAATAATAATAACAATAATAATAATAATAATAATAATAATAATAATAATAATAATAATAATAATAATAATAATAATAATAATGATAATAATAATGATAATAATAATAATGATAATAATAATGATAATAATAATAAAGAAAGGAATAGTTGTAATAATAAGATATATTGTCAAGATACATACTCTGTTTATATCTGAACGCAGTTCTAAAATTATACTAAAATACTGCATAATTGTGTGCAAAGTTTTCTTGCAGTAAATATTTTCATTGGAAGAATTTGTTAATTCAAATGCATTACGAAGTGTATAAAACTATTGGTTGTGCGATTAACGAGAATATATTTGCTTTAATATATCACTGTCTTGCGTCAACTCAGAAAACATTATCGAGAAGTTTTCTGGCTTGGATTTTATTAATATATAATAGGCATG
>NC_043001.1:5977177-5989677 GCF_006345805.1 Octopus sinensis | reverse complement strand
ATATATCTCCGCGGTTTCTAACGACGACAGGAACCTTTTTTTTTTTTGTTTTTGCGTATTAATTTCGCCTTTCCACAAGAAACTTTTGGTTCGCTCACTGTTTGTGGTCACCGATACATTTTGAATGAATTTAGTCGACGCTAACCGCGCCCAGGACATTCGTATAAACACACACACACACACGCACACACATACACAGATATACACTCACACAAACATACATACACATATATAACTATAGTGAGATAAAGAGAGGAAGAAAAGAGAAAGAGAGACAAAGAGAGGAAGAAAACGAGATAGAGGGACAAAGAGAGGAAGAAAATGAGATAGATGGACAAAGAGAGGAAGAAAAGGAGATAGAGGGACAAAGTGGTAGAGACAGGAAGCGAGAGAGAGAGAGGTTTCGCAAAAAAGGGCAGTCAAATACGTGATGAAAATGTAATGTTGAAGATCAAAATGCCTCGTCACACGTAAAACTCTGATAGGCGTCATCGATTTGTTAAAAGAGGTGGCCAATTGTGGTTGAAAGAAGTAAAAGATTAAATATATAAAAAAACGTGTTGTGATATATTTAATTCCTTTTCAGTAAATATTCACTCATCATTAGATACTTCATGTTACTATAGAAACGCATCACTTTAAATGAACTTCCTTTAAACTGAAGGAATATAATCTAATGCATATAAAACGGCGATTTGGTAGAATTGTTAGCACGCTGGACAAAAAGTTTCGTGACATTGCGTCCATTTTTACTCCCTGAGTTCAAATTCCCACTAAATTGTATTAGACAACTGTTTTAGTCGAACAAGTCAAATCAGTCAATGCCACTTTCATCGTCATTTTTTCTTTTGGTTCTTTAAGCCTCGTACTTCACCTTTTAACTCCAAACCGGTGAGTTAAAAGAAGGTAACCAAACCAACGATTGCTGTAAAGCTGGGGTGGAATGACAAACACAAAGACAGAAATATTGCACACAAGCATGCACATATAGATACGTGCATACCGCCCTCGGTATGCACGTATCTATATCTATTTATCTCTCTCTCTCTCTCTCTCTCTATATATATATATATATAATATATATATTATATATATATATATATATATATATATATATATATATTATATATATATCTTTATATATAAAAGTGAAGTTGTGTGTCTGTCTCCTACGATTTAGATTCCTAACTACTCCCACATTTTGTGGTGCAGTTTAACCAAAACCGGGTATCTTGTAGTCGTGATTCATATCGAGCCCTTCTGGGTATTAGCGCGCGTCTACGATGAGTCTACGATTAAAAAAAAATTGCCATCATTTTTTTCCATTTTAATGCATTTTTTCGCTATTATATAAGGGAAGTAACGCTCTAAAAATGTCTACGATGAGTCAACGATTTAAAAAAAAATTACCATCATTTTATTCAATTTTTAATGCATGTTTTTGCTATTTTTTGGCTATAACTCTCTAAAAATGCTTATATAGTTATTTCCCTTACAAACCCGAGCAACGCCGGGCGATACTGCTAGTATATACTAAAAGATCACGTAGAAACTGATTCACTCACAAAGACCTATTTCACTCGAGGCCAGGGTAGAAAACAATATCTGAGATACCGCACAGTACAACTGAAGCCGAAACCCTTTGATTGCATTGCGAGTTTCTTAACCACTCCAACAATGTTTAATTTTAGTTTTGGAAGTATATAAAGAAATACTTTATTTTATTTCGGCCTCATATAAAGCATGTATTCTTGAACCGAACTCGAAACATACAAAAAGATGTACGTTCCAACATCACCAAACAATTATAATGTAATTGTATCTCCTATTTTAATAATATTACAAGACAAACATTTCGATGGTTTTAACTTGTGTTTCAGTTAGCACTTCTTAGAGATTTAGATTATCTTGGGAAATATGTTAATAGTTAACTTGTCAACTCTGGAATTATTATGACTGGTATTAACTACCATTTCATTTAAGAATTCGACCTCTAAGATTAATATAATCACGTGCCTACTTAGAAGTTACGATCCAGTAATTTGTTACAAAACAAATTGATAAACAAATGACGATTTCATAATATTAAATAATGGACGAGTCTGCTTTAAATGCAATTCTGGCATTTCATTACGCAGAAATAATTAAAATCGTTTCATATTCAAAATTAATTGATTATTTCTGAAAAACAAAATATAAATTTTTATAGAACAATTAGCGTTAGATTTAATTACAGTTATCAAACGGAACTTCGAAGGAGAGTTTGAAAATTGTTTCTGTGAAACAATATTCAATCAGCGTCTTTGGTGATCATTGATTGATCTTCGTATTTGATTCGCTCTTCGACATAGGCGCTTAATAGTTGTTATCGCAAATGGAACCCCTGAGCATAATTTTACTTTGAATTCAAACAAATTAAGTTTGCAATACTGATGAAGACAAATTTTGAAGAGCAATTTAGATAATTATATCGATGACATCATCCCATATATTGTAACTTCGAGAAACATGAACGCAACGTGGTCACTAGTTTTGTAGAAATAACAGCCAATCTCACTAAATTTTTTTAAAAAATCATTTGGATAATAAACCACTTCTATTTAACCTGGAAACAATGACAAGAATGGTAGTATTGCTCGACTTACCCGGAGTAAATACAAATACAAAATAAGTACAAGAAATCCAGACATTGGATTTTGGAAATAATGGAAGTAATGAACATCCATGTATCGTATATGCAATGTCTACCGACTACATTAAATAAAAAGAGAACAATGTTATGACACCAATGAATTAAAGATCGTTTTAGCAGCCAAGAAAATGTTAAATATGCACATTGGTCTATCCAGTTCCTATCAATTTCTATTATAACTAGGTTTTAAGGTAGCAAGCAGAATAGTTTGCAAGGTGGGTGAAATGATTATCAGCATTTCGTCAGTGTTTGCATTCTGAGTTTACACTCTACTGAGTTTGAATTTTGTCTTCAATACTTTCGCGGGTGATAGAATAAGAATCAATTGAGAATTGGGGATCGATATAATCGACTGGCACCATCCCCTGAAATTGACGGCAATGTCCCAAAATTTGATTAAATAATTATGGGTTTTATGCTGTAGTGTGTTTTTGAATACCTACAGAGGGGCACATTTGTTGACGCAGATCTTTACCACAATATTCACGCGTAAGAAATTCTGCTCTCTCTCTCTCTCTCTCTCTCTCTCTTTATATATATATATATATATATCTTTCTATTCGTCCACAGATTTATAGTTTGTTACAGATTCGTTGTAATATTCATCATTTGGAAATTGGCGAGCTGCCAGAATCTTTAACATGCCTCGTAAAGACGCTTTGTAGAAATTCGTCCGTCTTTATATACTAAGTTCATAATTTCGCCGAGGTAGACTTTCCCTTTAACTTTTATCTCAAAGTTTTTACTTTTCCAAACGTTTTCGAGTAACGTACTGGTTTCGTTGATTCTCCTCTGCAGAGAAGGTCGCAGGAAAGAGACTCTCAAATAAATAGACAGCATATGAGTCATATGCTGAGTGCACATACTAGGTTATGGAGCAGACAATGAGTGAAAAAAAGCTATTGACACACAGAAGAGAGTAAGAATCACAGGAAGAAAAAGAAGGAGATGGCAGCGATAAAGGAGTAAATGATAGAGATTTTATGAGAAAATTCACTCAAAAGAGATATTTTTAAATACCATTTTATTTTAAGATTATAATTATTTTTATTTTCAAATTTGTATTATTTCAATTATTTTCTATAGTCAGCCAGAAATTTGATAGCATTTTATTTATAATTATTATATGAATGCCTTATTTCCTGATACAGCACATGTTGGCGAAAGCATACTTCCAAAATTACTCATCCTATAATGCGGAGCTTGATTTTCTTCTACATTTTTCTTCTTTCTTCTTGTGTACATTTTCTTTCCCACTTTCGTTTTGTTTCTCTTTCGCTTCTTCACACGTTTTGTACATGTTTCTATGAGTCTTTTTTCTCCCCCTTGCCATGTTTATTTACAACATGACGAATGCAGCACCGCCAGGGAACTGAGACCGTGTGGAAGTGAAGGAAAAAATCTGTATCGGCTGGTTTCATGTTGATATGCGTATAAGCGCAAAATACATACTGGATAAAAAATCCCGTAATCTTATTTGTTTTAACACAAAAGAAGAAATGAAAGAAAGAGGGGACATGATTGTGAGAAAGAATGGCATAAATGGAGAAAACGAGGGAGGGAAAAGGAAGGAAAGAAGGAAATACAGAAATATATAAAGAAAGAGTTACTGAGATAGATAGATAGATAGAGAGATAGAGAGATAAATAGATAGATAGATAGATAGATAGATAGATAGATAGATAGATAGATAGATAGATAGATAGATAGATAGATAGATAGATAGGTCGATAGATAGATAGACAGATAGACAGATAGATAGATAGACAGATAGATAGATAGATAGATAGATAGATAGATAGATAGATAGATAGATAGATAGATAGATAGATAGATAGATAGATAGATAGATATAGATAGATAGAAAGTGAGAGTGAGATTGAGAGAGAGAGAGAAAGAAAGAAAGACAAAGAGAATGTGTGAAAAAAATGTGATTGAAAGCTGAAAGCAAGAAAGTGAAAAAGGAAGAAGTAGAAAAGGAGAAAAAGAAGAAAGAAGAAGAAAAAGGAGAAAAAGAAGAAAGAAGAAGAAGAAGAAGAAGAGGAAGAAAGAGGTGGAGGAGGAGGAGGAGAAGATGAATAAGTAGAAGAAGAAGAATAAAGAAAGAAAGAAAGAAAGAAAGAAAAAAAGAAGAAAAGAAAGCAGAGTGATAAAATGCAGAAAGAGGGAAAAGCGAAAACTTTCACTAAATAGAGAGAAAATGATTAGGAATGGTGTAATCAATGTGGAGAATTGGTATTTTGTAAGAGAGAATAAAAGGCTGCGTTTCGCGTTTTATTTCCGTTTAAATGGCAACTGGACGGTGTATCAATATCTAATCATAGATCAGGGACAGCGGACTGCATAAACTTGCAGGAATGGCATCGTTTTGAGAAATACCCTCTGGGATAAGTCATTGAATTAATTCAGGATTATCCTGGAAACTGTGCATCAGTTAAATTAATTGTTTTGATAGTTATCAGCGTAGTCAAGAACGAATGGGAACCTAACACGGCTATAGCCCCCCCCCCCACACACACACACACGCACGCACCGACACACACATACTTATAAGGTTAATCGAAAGACACTTAAGATTGGTATCAAAATGAATTTAGTACACACCTTTAATTTAATTAATTAAAGATATTTCAAGATTTAATCACATCAAAATCAAAATGCATCCGATCTTCAAATTACCTCTCCACTTGGATTTCTTGATAGTTCAACCTACAGAAGTGCCAATATTTACAGTCAAACAGGAAGTTTTTAATAAAAGAAAAGAACTTTTGCGGTTACACAGGAACCAGATTCACAAGATGGACACAAGAAAAGAGTTGGATGGTGGTTAGTGCAACGAGATTTAATATACTTACATATTAAGTTGCTAGTTAATGGCTAAAGCACGAGAAGGATATACGGGTAGGTTTCACCCTTAAAAATCCGTTGAGAATAATTTAGCATTAATTGCAATTAAAATGGCTGGATGAGGCGGTGACCGTTAATAATTGAATTACCTTTGAAATTAAGGATCTGGCTAAGATCCTAATATATTGTGGAGGTGACAATCTACAATATATATCTTGATTGGTTTTCAACAATCGGTGGATTTGACATTACTGCTTTATCGTGCTCAGCAGTGAAAACACATCGACCGGAAGCCATCCTCATCAAAATGCATCTTGGATGATCAGGTCATCTCTCACATATGAATGATATCAGAATTCCAAAGCAACTTCTCTTTGGCTAATTCCCAACATGAAGGTCAGTTGGAAGGCTACTCTTGCGCATTTAAGACAAACTAAACGTCAATCTGAAGAGATGAGGCATTCCTTTTTCTTCTTTGGAAAAACAATACTCCAGAACGCAGAACATGGCGTAGGTCCTGCTTCACCTGATTTCAAAGATTTATGCTAAGTCGACTTCAACATCGGGACCAACATCGTGCAAGCATGATGGCACACAGAATAAATGATTCTCCTCTACATGGAAACATGGACTGCTATAGTGCTTATGTAGAGCTAAGTAAAGGAGGCCTTGCCGTACACTCAGGAAAACACATAGCATATGATCCACAAGCAGAAGAGTGACCAACTTGTCGAATTTGCCAAAATGTTTGCAAGGCACCAGCTGGCTCCAAATGAAACATTATGTAGGACTTGTTTTGCGCTTTATTTTAATGTTACCCTCATTTGAAGGCAGAATCCGTCACACACACACACACACACACACACAAACACACACAAACACACACACATATATATATATATATTAATAGTAATGGTAAGACAACTGGATAATCAAAGAGAAGCCCATATGTAAATTGAGGAATTTATCTATAATATGATATGTGTTATATAATATGGGACAATTCTTCGGTTGTCATAATAAAACTCCGAGTTTCGGATGTCAGGTCATTCTAATAGCTGTTTTGTCTTAATAACGGTGAATTACATAGTAATTTACCTTTGTTTAACAGTCATTTTCAAAGCGTATTTTGATTGCCTCGATAACTGAAGAGATGCTGCCGCAGTTTTCCGCCCCGACATCCGAAACTCGAAGTTTTATTATGGCAACCGAAGAATTGTCCCATATTATATAACACATTTTAATTATACTTCCAAGTAACCAGTTCCCTGACAGTGAATATGCATATATAGACAGTTTGCACTTTGTGTTCGGAAGGAAACAGCACTTAAAGCTACTCAATGTGAAACATTAAAATGTAAATAATTTTGCTTCCCACACACAGAAATGAAATACACATTTAAGAGCACTGGGAATATCTCCAACCTAGTTTCTATAAAAACGACTCTTGTGTAGTTTACGTGCATCATAGATGAGCGTGGATAATTATTAAACGCTTCCCCAAATCGACGAGATATGATCAGAGTAGGGGAACAGATCGCGACAATATTCTTGGTACAGAATCCATAATTATCATTTATCTTATTTTTTACATTTACCAACACGTACGTATTTAAAAAAAAATTTTTTTGCACCAAAATGATATTTCAAATAGCGCTAAGTCACTCTGATGCACTTACTTATAAAAGTTCGGATACATCTAGCTACGATTGAAATATAGGATATATTTTCCAGCGAATATTATCTTTCGTTCACCGATTTTCATTTACCCTCTCGGGATAATTAAAAACAGAATGATATTTCAATGAAAACATATTTCAAAAATGAAAAGCTTCATTTATTAAAAATCGGGATTATTTTTTTTCTTTTTCTAAAATGTGAAACTTCTATGTTATAAATGTCGTGCAAATCAGAGAAAGTTTATTCCACATCAATATGAAAAAAATAAGTTTGCATATAATGATCAGTAAAGCACGTGGTATATTGTGTATGGCCACACGCATACATAAACATCACCCACATACACACATATGTGCATGAATGTATCTGCGCATACACATATAGACGCATATATCTGCATATTTTTGTATGAATATAAGTAAATATATATTGTTAAGAGTTCAAGTATATGTTTGTTTGACGCGCGCACACATACACACATACATATATATATATATATATATATATATATATATATATATATTTAGTGTAGGAAGAAATGGAGCTGAACGAAGATTAATCAAAATTCCTTTTTTATTATTTTCCCCATGGTCGTAACCTCAACCGTGCTTTTTCTGTTGTGATTTTTGCTACCTAGGTATCGGTTATCATTTGAATTATCCGTAATAAGATAATTCATTTATCTACTCCAATAATATATATATATATATATACATACATATATATGTATATGTATATATGCACACAATCATATACACACATTTTTATCTCTCTACATATATACATATATACATATATGTGTGTGTTTGTGTGTGTGTGTGTGTGTATTTACTGATACCGATAATGTAAAACAGCAGTAAATGCTGAAAGTTATTCCAGTTGTACTTCCGATGAGAAACAAAATGAAATACATAAATAGAAGAAAGGATAAGATAATCCTTCGCTCAGAGAGAAAGTAATTTTTACTTCTAGTTCTGAAATAAATTCAGTCAGAGGAGAGAGTATCGTTACCTCATGGATTCCACTGCATATTAATGCAAATGATATTTTCGTTCACGCTGAAGGATTCCTTATCTTAAAATACGTTTCTTCGAAATTCCGTATTTATATTCTTTTTTGCAACACATTTTTTAAATATTTATATACACTTCGGTAGAATATTCTCTAAGTAAACCTTTACATATCTTATTCGCTAAGAATTCATTAATATTTGAATTTTCTGTAGGCAAACCTTTTGTAGAATCACATAAGACCTTCACGAATTTTTTTGAAATCGCTATCTTCTGCGATAATGGATAAATCATCATCTATTGGAGTGAAAGTTAATTATTTCTTCCAGAAAAAAGTAACCTGATGATGTGAGAGAGAGAAAATGATATTGTATATTCGGAAGACATTATGCGACATCCATATTGAATGGGATTTGCTATGATCAGATATATACCTTAATATATTTTTGTATTGTCAATATAAAACATACATGAAAGTAACTATATTATGTATACAGTGTGGGGTCTATATGTTGAATAGAGGACATTCATTTGCTTGGTCAAGATGGTCACCAACTCTGCGGACGCATTTACTCTTTCTGTAATTTTCATTCCAACCTTGCGTGAATGCGTAGAAGGTGCGAGTTTGTTTTTTTCTTCAATTAGATGTACAATGTACTGCCCAGGTCTCTAGAACATTCCATGGACCAAATTTTACTGTAAATGAATAATTTGGCTTAGAATTATTGAAATGACGTTTGTATAACCTGCCACTCTGTATCCATGCAGAGATATGTGGGTGCATACATATATACATGTCTTTGTATGTATTTCGGTATGTGTGTGTATCTGTGTCTCCTCTTCTAAACAGAGAAACATAGCGTCTGTTTCATAGAAATAAACAAAGAATCGTTCTGTTTTGATTTTGATTTTGATTTTGAGTTCACGTTTACAGTAAACAAACGAAAGCACTAATAAAATAATAAAAATTATCCAAAATTCTGTCTCCTGTTTCTCAATATACAATATCTGTACTCAACTGCAAACACAACACATACACAGACACACTCACGCGCACGAATCCACATATATCTGTGTAGACACATGGCTTAGTGGTTAAGGTGTTGCACTCACGATTGCGGGATCGTACGTTCGATTCCTAGACTGGATATGGCATTGTGTTATTGGGTAAAGCACTTCATTTTATGTTGCTCTGCGATCATTTCGATATCTGACATGTGGCACCCAGTTTCACCTGTACAGGTAATGCCAATTTGATGTAGGGGGTGCGCTTATGTGTACAGAAACACTTGATCAATATAATCATTCGTGCGGTTGTTTGGCAAGAAATTATTGAAAAAAATATCGAATCCTCATACGTCGTCCAAGGACGAGAGAGTTCATTACACACACACTCTCTCTCTCTCACACACACACACACACACACACATATATATATATATATATATATATATATATATATATATATAATTGAGTAGTTGAATTAAGTATCTTATTATGGATAATTCGGTTAACCGATACCTGGGTAGCAAATTCACGTCAGAAAAAAAAAACGGTTGAAGCTACATGCCTAGGGCAGAGATCACGTGCTATCGTGTGGAAATTTGTGTGTTTTTTTTTAAATACACATAAATGAAAGAATGGAGTTGAACGACGAATTAACAAAATTCCTTTATTTTATTTTCGACATATGTTTCGAAGGCTGCATATTCCTAATTTCGAAGGAATAAGGGGTGCATTATGCCGCCTTCTCATCAGGAAAAGCAAGGAACTTATGTGAGCATCAAGATGCACAAACACTTTTAGATGACTGCCCACACGGAGCCCATAGCGATAATGAGTGTTTCTTTAAAATATTCCGTTATAAGCAGTGACGTCAAAAATGGTTGAATGTAGAAGATTCTAGAAGGTTCAAGGGTTCAAACAAGGATGGAGGAGAGAGACCTAAGAATAGGAAGGTAAATGGGTGCAGGTCAAATGAATGGTGGTTTTGTTGTTTTCTTTTGTGAATGAGTGCCTATGTGTGTGTATGTATATAACTGCATTAATGGCTATGTGATGTATGTGTGTGCGTGATTGTGTGTGTGGACGGGTAGATGCCAAAAACAGACAGTGGTTAAGTGACAGGTTTGTGTCTGTGTGTTTGATTGTGCTTACGATAGAGAGAGGGAAAGAGAGAGAGAGGGGAGGGTGAGCTAGAAAGACAAAGGTAAAACACACCTCATTGTGTTGGGTAGTAGTCCTTTAAGAGTATAAAAATTGACTATGGGGGTGATATATAAATGGGACTATATTATTAAAATTCATTTGACCTGCACCCTTTTACCTTCCTATTCTTAGGTCTCTCTCTTCCATCCTTGTTTGAACCCTTGAACCTTCTAGAATCTTCTACATTCAACCATTTTATACGTCACTGCTTATAACGGAATATTTTAAAGAAACACTCATTATCGCTATGGGTTCCGTGTGGGCAGTCATCTAAAAGTTTTTGTGCATCTTGATGCTGACATAAGTTCCTTGCTTTTCCTGATGAGAAGGGGGCATAATGCACCCCTTATTGCTTCGAAATTAGGAATATGCAGCCTTCGAAACATATGTCGAAAATAAAATAAAGGAATTTTGTTAATTCGTCGTTCAACTCCATTCTTTCATTTATATATATACACGTAACATATGCATGTATTGAACACCTCAACTCACCAGATGATTGCAGGCTCACATTTGACAGGGCTGAACTGATTTACCCTTATCCCGACAGTCGTGTGTATATTAATTTCCACAGCATGCATCGCTATAAGGCTGTATCAAATACAAAAGTGACCCACAATATCATGATGTCAAATTGATAATATAAAAAGTCCTAATGCGATATCTGTATTTTATTAGACAAACGTGACAAAAGTTTGTATAACATCTTTGCCACGCTCTCGTTCGCCACAACATTGCAAGATTACTTGGCCTATTTTTACGGCAAGTTTTGTATCGAGGTGTCATTGTTCAACAGGAACTGTCTTCCGTACGTTTCTGAAAAAATAAAACGTGAGCCTCTTTGACTCCTCAGAAAATGTTTAAGACACAGACGGGACCAAGACAAGCCAGAAAGGATCTACAAGAAATAGCAATTACGGCGTGACTCCACGCGCCTAACACCTTCAAGACTCTCTAAGTAGAGCCCCACCATGAGATTCCCTGTAATATGAAAGCCATGACATATATACATAAGCAATCATACGTAGAAGTATGTAGGAATAAACAGATAAACACACATCTACATATAATATATATATATATATATATATATATATATATATATATTGGCTTATAAATATATACATAGCTATAAATGTTTCTCTTACGAGGGACGTTCAATAAGTAATGCCCCTGACTCACTTGCGTTTGTTTGATCTAGCTGAAATTTTGCATGTGCAATTAATTATATCTCTATAGATTAAGTGGCAAATTACAGCTCTGAACTTATTGTGGTTTCTGATTTACAGGTGTTTGTACTGAGTCAAGTGTTAAATGGAGCCTGTTGAGTGTCGAGCAGAGATCCGGTATTTGTATTTCAAAGGTTGCACACCACAGGAGACTTTTGATGAAATGAAAGTAACTTATGGTGATGATGCCCCATCATATGACCTTGTAAAATGCTGGCATCGTGAATTCAAACATGGTCGGAACTCTGTGGAAACAGCTCCCAGATCTGGTCGCCCCACTTCTGCCATTGATGAGGCAACTGTCCGTCAAGGTGAGGCTGCCATTTTGGGAGATCGAGGCATAACTATTCACCAAATAGCCTATTACGTCAAGATTAGTACCGGGTCTGTGTAAACTATCATTCATGACCATTTGCATATGCAAAAGGTGTCTGCCAGATGGATTCCCAGGCTGCTCACACCTTTCCAGAAGCAAGAACGCGTCGAGGGCACGAGGACGAATTTGGAGATGGGCCAAGATGAGTCAAATTTTTTCAAAAGACTGATTACACAGGATGAAACCTGGGTCCATCACTATGATCCAGAGACCAAAGCCCAATCATTGCAGTCGAAGCACCGTGACTCACCTCCTCCAAAGAAGGCAAGGGTGCAGCCCTCCGCTGGCACGGTCATGCTCACAATCTTCTGGAACCAGGGCGGAGTAGTGATGACAGATTTCCTGACAAAAG
This sequence comes from Octopus sinensis, assembly GCF_006345805.1. Lineage (NCBI taxonomy): Eukaryota > Metazoa > Mollusca > Cephalopoda > Octopoda > Octopodidae > Octopus > Octopus sinensis. Next base: position 5,977,283 of record NC_043001.1, on the reverse strand, counting down.
GTACCACAATTACAAGAGCCTATTATGCTTCACTTTTGAGGAAATTAAGAGAAGCTATCAAAATCAAGAGGCGGGGAAAGATCAGCAAAGGCATCCTTCTCCTGCA
>NC_043001.1:5947177-5972177 GCF_006345805.1 Octopus sinensis | reverse complement strand
GGATGCGTTCTAGTTTGGTGATGGTAGGGTCGGGACAGGGTACGACGGTCAGGCGGTAGTAGATGATGGACGCGATGTACGCGTTCACCATCTCCGCCCGACCTTTTAGGGACAGTTTCCTCTCGGCCCATTGCTGGGCGAGAGTGACCACCCTACTCGTTATCTCGTTCCAGTTCTTCTCCATTTGGAGGTCCGGACCGAACCAGACCCCGAGCAACTCAACCGGGCCGTCGGTCCAGCGTCCCACGACGGAGGTACTGGTGGACGGCATGGGCTTGCTTCTCCAGGTGCCGAGCCGCAAGCCCACTGACTTTTCCCGGTTGATTTTTGCTCCTGTCACCGCTTCGTAGTCTTTCAGTGTCTCGCCGACCCGCTCGATGTGCTCGTGGCTTGACACTATGACGGTGACGTCGTCCGCGTATGCAGACACGCTCGTCCCGCATCCCAATTCTCGCGGGATGCCCCTTAGAGTCGCCAGCTTCCGCAGTAGTGGCTCAAGAGTCAATACGTATAGAAGCGCCGAGAGGGGGCATCCCTGACGGACCGAACGTGCATTTACGTCCATTTACGCGAATTACTGAACGGATGCCTCTGTACAAGGCAGCTATCCAGCCGCGGAAGACGGGACCGAAACCAGCCGCTCTCAGGACTGCCTCCAAGTATCGATGGTCTACCCTATCAAAGGCTTTCGATTGATCCAAGTTGATCAGGGCCCCACCCATGCCAGGTTCGTTAACTACCCTGTCTATGATGTAGCGCATCAGATGGAGGTTGTCATGGATGCTCCGGCCCGGCACGGCGCGCGTTTGTGCGTTGTCGACCAGTTTCTCGATGACAAGCGCCAACCTCTTGGCTAACACCTTTGTCAAAATTTTCAGGTCTGCATTGAGCAGCGTGATTGGTCTAAAGTTATCTATAATGTTTCCCTTGTTTGGATCTTTCTTCAGCAGAGTTACAGCTCCTCGACTCACAAAACCGGGTATGCTCCCGTTTTGCTGCCAGTTGCAGTATACCGCTGCCAAGACGTCTCCAAACAAGTCTGGCATACAATTGTAAAACTCGTAGGGTAGACCATCCAAACCCGGTGATTTGTCCCTCGAGCATTCTGCTATCGCTTCCTGCACTTCCGCCGCCGTGATGGCACCTTCGCAGCACCCTGCCTTTCTTGTCGAGAGTCGTGGCAGGCTATGTAGGTAGGCACTGAAGTCCACCCTACGTTCTTGCCCTCCACTCGTCCCGAACAGTCGGGCAAAATGCTGCTGAAAGGCCTCACACATTTTACTTGGCTCGAGCAATTCGCGCCCCTGTTCATCTACCAGTGACCGAATGGTGGCTTTGTTGTCCTGTTGCGCCTCTGCCACCCGGGCCTCTCTCGCGGCTCCAACACCTTCGTTCCTTAGAGCACGCATCCTAGCTCTGACAGCACATCCTTCGTGTTTGGCGTTGAAGTGTTGGTCGAGGGCCAACCTTTCCGCCAAAACGTCGGATGCGATGCGCTTCTAGATAGATAGATAGATAGGTAGATAGATAGATAGATAGATGTTAGGTAGATAGATAGATAGTTAGATAGATAGATAGATAGACAGGTAGATAGATAGATAGATAGATAGACAGATAGATAGATAGATAAATAGATAGATAGATAGATAGATGGGTAGATAGATAGATAGATAGATAGATAGATGGGTAGATAGATAGATAGATAGATAGATAGATAGATAGATAAATAGATAGATAGATAGATAGACAGATAGATAGATAGATAGATAGATAGATAGATAGATAGATAGATAGATAGATAGATAGATAGATAGATAGAAAGTAAAAGAGAGAATCATTATAAAATTGATGAGAACTCTTATTAGACAAAGAGCAAGAGCTGGATTTTGATGTGATATGTTATAAAGTAAATGAGGTAATCTTTACTAAAGTTCTGATAAGTGGTGTTTAGCAAAGACAAGCGATTTTCGTAAAACTTTGTACTTTTTGAGTGGCTGTGTTGTAAGTATTTTGCTAACCAACCACATGGTTCCGTGTTTAGTACCACTGCGTGGCATCTTGGGCAAGTGTCTTCTGCTATAGCCCCGGGCCAACCAATGCCTTGTGAGTGGATTTGGTAGACGGAAACTGAAAGAAGCCTGTCGTATATATGTATATATATATATGTGTGTGTGTATGTGTGTGTGTGTTTGTCCCCCTAGCATTCCTTGACAACCGATGCTGGTGTGTTTACGTCCCCGTCACTTAGTGGTTCGGCAAAAGAGACCGATAGAATAAGTATTGGGCTTACAAAGAATAAGCCCGGGTTCGATTTGCTCGACTAAAGGCGGTGCTCCAGCATGGCTGCAGTCAAATGACTGAAACAAGTAAAAGAATAAAAGAAAAGAAAAGAAAAAATAAATTATCTCATTTATTTTAAACCAGGGCAATACCATAGAAATTTCACCCTTATTTAGGGAGGGGATACCCTAATAAAAGTTTAATTTTGGAAAATGAGTTGAAATGACACAATACCTGCTCGTCTAATAACCGTGTATTTTGAAACTTCTGGAAAATATATTTTTCAACGGGCGCTTCGGTTCCGATCAAATTTGGCTTCGTGTTTACATTTAATTTAGAGACTTTGTGACAATTAACAAATTTGCCATTATCCTGTTTGCAGTTAGACGGTTTCGCCACATTTAATAGGTTTATAAACAGTGAATGTTAAGGTTGAGAAAATATAAACGTAATTAACTGGAAACGGTTCGGAATAGTGTTATTCTTATTCAAGTTATAAAATGTTTTGTTTCGAAATTGGATATCTTTACACAAGTAACGATCTCGCTATGAATTAAGAACATGAATACCTCCCTTTCATATATTGCATCAACAATGTCATTAGCCTTCTATTTATATAACAGAATATTCCAATATCACTTTACTTCTCTAACTTAACCATAAATCCAAACATTTAACGAGAATAAATAAAGATTTTGGATATAGAGAAACAATATATATGATATTAATATGAATGACATTATTGAGATTACCTCAGTAGATGTCTCTGAGATATATTAAGTTATGAGGAGTGTGACTCGCTTCTGATTAATTATAGTATACAAAATGAGTAATCAATTCACTTTTATGTGTTTAATGAGCTAAATTAATTATCATGGCCGACGCATTTCGCATATTTCCAGTGTGAATTCTGTTATATAAGCAATAATTGTAATATTCCTTGAGGCTTACTTGTTGTTCGTGCATGATGGGACTGGTGTCATTAGAGAATAGTGGTCCGAGATATAACATCATGCGTAGAGGGGACCAGGTTTAGCGGTGCTCTTCATCGCTAGCGATCCCGTGCCGGCCCATCTGCAGCCCCGCAAGGTTACGTAGAACCTCTGGAGTTCTTCCTTAATCACTCCTAGCCATTTCTGTCGGACCTGCCACGAACCATCTTCCAGCCTGCAGCTGCTGCTTCGAATGGGAATAAAGCTCTGGAAGGATTACCTAGAGGGAGAAGAATGGCAGGTTCGTACGACCGCATTCCGTGGATAATTATGAGGTGGCTGGATGAAGGCTGATGACTGTGCGCACTCTGTTCATTGTAAGAAAATTCATGATTCCATCTCATTATCTCGAAGATTCTCACGGTTTTGCTGTCGATATCTCAATCTCTTTTGCCAGGGAGTTCGAGGGCGATCACGTTTCTGCTTCATAGAGCACAATATAGAGAGCCGATGTGTTGTTACCTGAGAAATAGAGTAGTGGTGCCAAAATGACTTCCAGATGGGATACATGACTTCAGCAGCCGGATCACATCTGCGGTCGTTGCCCGGTGTCAGGTTTTCGTTGTCTGTGAGAGTGGAGCCCTGGTAGACGAAGGCACTGAGCAAATTCCACAACGTCGATGCCAATATGGAGAGGAGATGGACCGAGAAGGTTCCGACATGCATCAGGTTGCTCTTTGCGCAACACACTTGAAGGCCAAGCTTTTCTGATTCATCTCTGTATTTGATCAGTGCGTCCATGAGAAGATCGATCGAGTTGCTGAATAGGGTGGAATCATCCGCATACTCCAGGTCGTTAAGGTGTTAATTCTCGAATGTAATGCTGGAAACTCACTCACAGACTTTGGTCATCAGGTAATCGATGACACAATTGAAAACTGGAAATAAGGTAATCGATGACATATATTTAAACTGTGTTTATAACAGGAAATTTAAAGTAGCATATTTGCAAAGTGAGTGGCGACGGAAATTTTTATTTCGTTGTCATAGTAATTAATTCGGTGAAATAGTGTTCTACATTGTGCTCTATGAAGCAGAAACGTGATCGCTCTCGAACTCCCTGGAAAAAGAGATTGATATATCGACAGCAAAACCATGAGAATCTTCGAGAGCTGGATGACTTATGGCCTTGAGGAGGGTAGAGGTATTTTCGCAACTGTCTTGTAAGTCTGCGTGGTGGCACAGCTATTAATGTCGAAAACGTGCTGGTGGGGAGTAGTTGTTTGTACCTTTAAAACGAGGCGAAGAAAACATTTTGGTATTCCTCTGTAAGAGCATAGCATACAATGGAGAGAATACGTTGGTGGAATCTCGAAAACAGACGGAACATATTCTGACATTCGAATGCAATATCCCAAAGCACTTAGATAGATGCAAAATGTAACAGGCTGTGAGATGCTGAAGGGCACAATTTCTTATTTTAGACTAAAGCTGACAGGAGTTGTGGAAATGGCTAAAGAACAACGACTTGTTAAATATTGATTCTTCGTTGATGGATAATGGCCTTGTTTTCATTGTGTCTAAACGTATATCTTCAAATCAGAAGTATGTGAGTGCATTTCAGCTTTAAAAATTCATGATCTTTATAAGGGTTCTATCTTTATATAATAAAATAGCAGTATCGCCCGGCGTTGCTCGGGTTTGTAAGGGAAATAACTATATAAGCATTTTTAGAGATGTAAAGTATAATAGCCATCTCAATATGGCTAACCACAAAGGAGGGGGTGTTACTGTAGCTTTTTACGTTCTGAGATTTAATAATAAACTTTTAGAGAGTTACTTCCCTTATATATACCAAAAATGCATTAAAAATGGGAAAAATTGATGGTAATTTTTTTTTTAAATCGTAGACTCATCGTAGACGCGCGCTAATACCCAGAAGGGCTCGATATGAATCACGACTATAAGGTACCCGGTTTTGGTTAAACTGCACCGCAAAATGTGGGTGTAGTTAGGAATCTAAATCGTAGGAGACAGACAGCACACAACCTTACTTTTATATATAAAGATGTTTATAGATATGTTAGTTGGTCATTTGGGCGATTTCTCCGGACACGCTCTGTTTCCCTTTTAGAGAAAGGTAGAGGGGAAGAGAGATAACAAACAGAAGGAGAGAGAAAGACAGAGAGAGAGAGGGGGTTAACACTAGTGTTCCATTAAGAGTGTAAGTAAGAGGAAGGGAGGCGCTGGATGTGTTACAACGCTACATGTTTAGAGAGTGAGAGAGGAAAGTCATAGACACAGAGGAGAGAGAGGTGGAGCAGAAGTCTTAAATGGCGAAATTTTTATGAAACGAGTTGGTATTATTATCATTATTGAGTGAGAGAGCAGTTCATGCCATCAAAGTGACACTGGGGTAAAATATACGAAGCCCAATATACCCATCATGACTACCCGTCTGATAAGGGTACACCAGGCACATGCATCACAACCATATGTGCGCGACATGGTGATCTCATATCAAGATAAACAGCACATGACCTTGCAGGTGGGGCCCAGTTAGAATTTTCTTCAGGTTGAGTAGCCCATCCCGCTCAAAAGGTCCCTGAATAAGGATTGTTTAAGGATGTTGAAAGAACCACCCATGTTTCCAGAGGTGAATTATTCAAACCCCAAAGAATCCCTCTCAACACATGGCTATGATGCTCCCCCACCACTTCTGCTCGTGATCAGAGATGCACATATCGTCAGCCACTAAGGGACATGCTCAACTGGTTATGGTCAAACAACTGACAAGCAAATCTGTGGTATTGAGCAGAATATTTGCTGTAGCCCATCTTTTATACCAAGACAAAACAATGTACATGATAACACTTCCAATCAGTTAAGATCAGAAGCCATGAGAGCCACTGCCTGGTACTGCATCAGGGCATTTATTATTATTATTATTATTATTATTATTATTATTATTATTATTATTATTATTATTATTATTATTATTATTATTATTATTATTATTATTTTCATTATTATTTTTAAAACGTTCTTTCACTTCACTACCCGGCGCAGCTCTGTGTGCCTTGGGTATGTGATGTGGTTATCTGTGATTCTTTTATGGTTACTATATTGAAAGTGGTCTGCGTAGGATGTGTGCAGTGCCTAGTATTGCAATTTTCTTTCTGTTATTTATATTTGCAAATCCTGGTGCTTTTGTTATGTATTTGTCTGAATATTTTTTTATCTTTCCCAATGCGCCCACTATGATAGGAATTGTTTCTGTTTTTAGCTTCCACATTCGAGTTACCTCTATTTCCAGGTCTTTGTATTTTGAGAGTTTCTCCAGTTCTTTTAGAGTCACGTTGTCATCTACTGGTATTGATACATCCATTAGAAAGCATTTTTTTTCTGCATGATCTCTGACAACTATATATTATTATTGTTATCATTATTATTGTCATTGTTGTTGTTGATAATAATAATAATAATAATAATAATAATAATAATAATAATAATAATAATAATAATAATAACAACAACAACAACAATAATAATAATAATAATAATAATAATAATAATAATAATAATAATAATAATAATAATGATAATAATAATGATAATAATAATCATAATAATAATAATAATATTGTTTTCTTTAACTTGGTGCAGAATAATAACGTGTTAATATATCAAAACAGTGTCTGAAGTTAGTTTGTATTCATCCAGTTTTATATTAAATCTGCTGCTCTTGAAATCAGATAAACACAAACCTATCACGATATATAAATATATTGTATACTTCAAGACAAAACCTCGTTTCCTTTGCATTGATTTCTTGCGAGTGATATTTATTAAAGTTAAACATAATGAATAAAATCGTTTGTTAGAGTTGCTATTGAAGGATAGAATTTCAAAATATTGATTTCCCAAGAATATCTATGAAAATATCATAAATATATTTTCTCGTTTTATCACCAAAACCAAGTTTGTTCATCATTTGTATGATTATTTTCGTCCTGTATTTAATTTTCAATAATTTGTTCATCCTCAACACGAAAAACAAAAACACTCGAAAGTTTACAAGAAATATCTTCAAACTAAATCAAAGGAAAAATCCATTCACTTTTTAGAATTCGTTGTTGTACTATTGACATAAAATTTCTAAAAAGATTCAAAATTTTCTAACATGTATTTCCTTCCTATCGTGCATCCATGAATTACCGAGGGCTTTAAAATATAATGTCACAAATTGAATTCAATAATAAACTAATGGTTTTCGCATTATGTTTCATATATTTTCATTGAAAACTAACAAAAAAGGTATATATAATATATATATATATATATATATATATATAATATATATATATATATATATATAATATATATATATATATATATATATTTATATATATATATATGTAAGCAAATAACAAAGAAACCACCATCAATAACATCTTCAACCACATTAGCGACTACAGCGGAAGCAACGACAGCAATAGTAATAATGGTAATAAAATGAATGTAATCTCTTTTAGATTGATTCGCAAGATTCTGAGATTTTGAGAAAAGGTGGTGCTGCTGAGACTATCGTCCGTTGTAAATATCTTCAAAGCTGTTAGAAAGAAACGCTTCATGTTTTGCTTTATACTATTCGCTTGTTCCTTGGGAGAAAGTGTTGAGGAAATGACTAGTAGAATTTCTATGAATTTTGTCATGTATTTAAAAATGGTATTTAAATTATACCACAGCAAGTTTATTTTTAATTCTGTTATTACAAAATAAAATTATTATTTTGAAGATAACAGATACACGTGTATCTATTTATTGCAGAATTAACCCGAATATTTCCTATAAAATTTATTCTATATCAAACAACTTAAGCAAATTGACATATTAGCAAATACGTTTCTTCTATAGAAGTAATTTGTTTGCTTCTCATTTAAAACTTTAACTGTGTAAGGCTAAAAGACCCTGTGAGTATTTTGCTCTCGAACATTTCTTCTGGTGAAATGCTGAAACTAAAAGGAAAAAGCTTGAAAGAAAGAAGAAAATAATTGACTTCAACACAAGACTGTTTGGCAAACAACGTAACGCCTACGTCCTCATGACTATCGAAGTCGGGCGCATGGATATTTGCGCACTCAGGACACAGTACAAATACGGCAAATCATTGTATCTCGACACTAAAGACTTTGCCAATTAGCTATTTGATTAAATGTATCAAATAGTAAATTCGGCAGCAGATTGATAAATTTACATTAAATTTAAGTTGATGGTGTGAATAGTTAAATCATAAAATACACATGAAATAGACACTGTAATTATTTTCATTGTATTTTACGTTTTAACCAATTTGATATATCTGAAAATATGAGCCAGTAATTAATATTCTCTGTGCGTAAATTATAAATCGTAAAATGTTACCTCGAGTATACGTAGTGGCTTTGCAGTTCCATAAATACTTTACAGCTGAGGAATGTCAAGCAACTACTGTGACTTTCCAATCTAGTTTAAGAAACAAGGCGTCTCCACGGGTGTGTGTGTCTTATGACATCACGGGGAAATATTGCCATGACATTTAATTACGACCCATCAAATTCTGAGCATCGTCTTGATGGACTCTGATTAACATGCAAGCATTGTATTTCTATACATATCATTAAAACTCTTGAACGTACATTCATGGAATACACACGCATGCCTAACCTACCGAAAGGGCAGCTTTTTCAACGATGATGGTTAAATAGCCACAATTCACAGAGCATGGGGCCTTTAGGTGGCACCGTTTCAAAGCCTGATTCTTGATATAGAGATACTGCAAAACGTGAAGATTTTAATTAAAGGATAAACGATTTCGAATGACTGGATGAGAAAAGAGGGATGTTGGTAAAAGTGAGAATCAGTAGGTTTATTGAAAACAGAAATGACAACAGTCAAGGTTTCATTGCCAATGGTGTCAAAATTCACAAGGTAATTGATACATGTACTGGTATCAGAAGTGAAATGAAAGGGTCATGGATTTTAATATTCACACTGACAGAATATTAGAAACAAGAACGCCTGATTTTGTTGTACACAAGGACAATTGTCTTGCAGTCCCAATTAATGAGAAAGATAAAATGAAATGTATAAAAAAATTAGCAAATCACCAGAACCGACCTATTGAGCTACAGAGGTGGTGTATGTAGCGAATAGAATGTATCCCTACACTAAGAACTCTCCCTAAAGATTTCAACAGATCGATTGAGGATTAGGTTTGAAACCTAATTTAGTGCAGCTCCAGAAAACAATCTTATTAGAAACACCTATGATAATTAATAAGGCTTTTGGCATCAAATAATACTTGTTCCAGTCCGATATTACCATTTTCTCCAGGCAGTCTAACATGTTGTGCGTATATGAAACGACCGTAATAATGCTCATTACCATGAGAAGAAGATGAAATAGAAAGTTGAACATTCTGATAACATTATCACGTCAACAAACAAATTGAAAATACGACTGCTGGAGATTAAAAAAAGTCTGCATCTTTCACATGAAAGCGAAAGAGTAGACAAAGAAGTCTAGGCGATAAACAAATTAAAATCTTAAACCCAGAGCCTTCTACAAATTTGACAAAGAAACAGCCTCAGTGCACTGCAAGGTAGGGCCACTGCTCGAAAAAGATGGTTCATCCACTGGAAACCCAATGAGGATAAGTGAAATACTAAATATGTAATTCAAAAGTGTTTTCACTGCACCCCTAGGACACTTTCAAGTCAGCAATCAAGCTGAAATTTTTACCGTTGCAGATTAAGTGTCCCAGATGAACAACGTTATAGCAGGAAGTGCAGATGAGGGCAGCGGCCTCAAACTCCCTCATGCACCAAAGGTCAATTTCTGAAAAAAATTAGTGAAGGAAAATTAGGTAGCAATACCAAACGGCGGTGCCCTAGCATGGCCACAGCTCATGAGCTGAAACTAGACTATATCAACACATGGTTCCGGGTTCAGTCCCATTGCATGGCACCTTGGGCAAGTGTCGTCTTCTACTATTGCCTCGGGCTGACCAAATCCTTGTGAGTTGAGTTGGTAGACGAAAACTGAGAGAAGCCCGTCGTATATATGTGTGTATATATATATATATATATGCATGTTTGTGTGTCTGTGTTTGTCACCCCAACATCGCTTGACAACCAATGCTGATGTGTTTACGTCCCCGTAACTGAGCGGTTCGGCCAAAGAGACCGATAGAATAAGTACTAGGCTTACAAAGAATAAGTCATGGGGTCAATTTGCTCAACGAAAGTCGGTGCTCCAGCATGACCACAGTCAAATGACTGAAACAAGTAAAAGAGTAAAAGAGTATATATGTATGTATGTATACTTTCTTAAACAGAAAGACACACAAACGCACACGCGCACAGACATTTTTAACCTTATAGATATATGTGTGTGCTTGTTTCTTTAGCTAAATTTTATTTACAATTCGTATTTGCAAAGCTGGATAAATGTTATTTTAGCAAATTAAATTGCTTATCATACTATTTTTATCTCTATTTCTATTCAAACAAAGAACTCCATGATAAATTCCGTTTATCGCAAAAGACACTTGAAAGGAAGATTCTTATTTTCTTTAAATACGCATCTTTCTATAAGCATAAGGATTTGCAAAATGCAGAGAATTAATATTTATAACTTATATAGAAAAATTGGAACTATGTATCTATGAAATTTATATCAAATAATATTTCCATTACTGTCATTTCATACGATTATATGAAAGAACCGGCTTATATGGGACTTATAAATCTAACACAAATCTTCAGCTTTTTTAACTGATTGAGAATTCTATGGCAGATAAGAGTATGATTTCTCTTTTAGTTTTCTGTTGTTAAACATAGAAAATGAAATAAGTTCTAAAAGCTTTTGTTTCGATTTCTAACAACCACTTAAACTAAGCGATTCGAATTTTTTACCGATGCCTCTTTCCATTTTACTAAAGTCACCTAACGTATCATAATGACTTAATGCTGTTCATCTTCCTTTTGTCAGAAGTTTTTTGAGAAATCGATGAAGTAGATGGCAAAGAAGAAAATTGTCGGACAAGCATTTCGATTTCTGTCTGCGCAGCGTTTACACTTCAAACGTAATCAATGGACGTAGACAAACAGGAGCATTACTATGCAATGTTTCTTGTCTTTGACAGTTGTTAGATGACCCCCACGGGCCTTAAATTCCAGCGTTCGCAGTTCTCACTCTCTTAATCTCTTTATTCACAAAAACACACAGACATACATAGATACATATATCTGCATGCAAACACACACATACGTACGTACACACATACACATGCTCTTCATATTTTCAAATTACGTTTCTTCTTTCTACATATGTCTCTGTTTTTACAATGCTGATATTTATATTTATGTGCGCACTTAACTTTCCTCTTTTTCTTGTTTCAGTCACTGGACCGCTGCCAAGCTGAGGCAGAGCTGTGTAATTTTTTTTATCAAATATATAAACATCAGTACTAATTTTAAGCCTGGTTATTATTCTAGGGGTCACTTCTGCCGAATCACTAACTTACGGAGACATACACTCATCAACACTGGTTGTCAACTGGTGATGGGGGACAGACATAAATACAGACACTAACACACACATACATACACACACACATGCACACACACACACACACACATACAAACACACACACACACATATATTGACATGCGACTGTATTGTTTCAGTTCCGTCTTGCAAATTCTCTCACAAGACTTTGGTCAACCCGAGGCTATCGTAGAAGACATTTGACCAAGGTACAATGCAGTGGGGATGAAGCAGAATCCATCTGGTTGGAAAGCAAATTTCTTACCACATACATAATACTTGTGTATGTTCGCCCTTTAAATTGTATAGATGTGTTAGCCTCTGAAGACATACATGCTTTCATATATGTGAGTACCACTCATCATGTAGTTTCAAAATAAGAGAACTGATTCGTTTAAATACATTGCGAGTGTTTGTGTTTCTGTATGAGAGTGCGATTGTGTTTGTGAGTGTGTGAGTGTGTGTGTGTGTGTATCTGTATATTTGTGCATGCGTTTGTGGGGTGCGGTACAGTTAGAAGCTTTTAAGAATCATTTACATTAAGACGGGTAAGAAGAATTTACTCGAAGACCGAGACACATGAATTTCTCAAATTTAAAACAAATATATGGACTAAAACATTTCTTCAATACGCGCACCATTTTGTGGCGGTGGGGTGGATACTTAAAGTTTCCGATTGGACAAGTAATTTCAGCTCGTACGGAAGGTTGGTTGAAGAAAGAAACGGACGATATTATTCTCTCTGTTTGAAATTAAACAATCAGATTGAGAATTATCGGAAAGAATATATAAAAGTAATGCAAGCATACATATCGCTGCTTATAGAATATTGAAGAAACGAGTATTTTACATGGAGACTCTGAACGATAATTGCACAGACGTTTTATAGAACAGTACACATGACAGAGTTGCTACAATCGTATTTCAGTGAATCTCTAATATGTTTTGATGTAAGCATTCGGGAAACATTTGGCGTGAATGTAAAGCAAACGTCTCTTTGGAACCGACTAAATTACAATGGATTGTCATAATTCGAAAGGAGATGCATATGGAACATCCAAGCGTAGACATTCTTATATGGAATACAGTTAATAGATTATATAGCACGTTACTTTCCGCTACATCTGATGACAATACGCAATTTGGTGTTTTTAATAAAGAATTAGGAAAAAAAGTGAAAACAATAAAAACTTCAAAGTTTTCAGAACAGAAAGTTTGAATATAAAGATAGGTCTGTTTAGCGACAAAAGATAAATATGATAAAATAAATTATTCCCAAATTACCATTTATTATATGTTGAACTGGAAGTAAGCAGATGAAGAGTTATGAAAATAAGAGTTACGAAGAGTTATGAAAGTGTATAAGTATGTCTTTGTTATTTAAAAGAAAAGTTTACACAGACGGGATATCAGTGTCATGGAAATATATAACCGACTTGAGATTGGTAACTTATACGCACACACCCAATTAAATAAAATGTATAACACTGCACATGTTCCGACAAAATTACAATATTACAGTAGGAAGTGCAGATGAGGGAAGCGACCTCAAATTCCCTCATGCACCAAAAGTCAATTTCTAAAAAGTATTACTGAAGGAATTTTATGTAGCAACCCCGGCGGACGCATTTTCTAATGCATATAGATTAGATAAAAATGCGGGATGGATAACCTGCAGAGGGAGTGATAGTGAATGAGCATATATAGATATTGTGAGAGGACTTAATGATCCATGGAAATAAATGAACTAAACATTGAAAGGTAGATATTGTGGGTGTGAAGAACGAAAGCAAATATCCCTTTATTCACCGATATTGTATGCCTTAGTATCTGATAAAGAAGAGAAATAAATAAATAATAATGATTTGAAACGAGAGCTAAAAATATTCTAGTTTTTGAAGAAAATATGTCTTATAGTTGTTGTTGACGTTCGGGAGGTTTGTGACTCTATGTATCCAGACGACAAACTGGATTCAAAAGATAATCGTCAATTTAAAGTTATAGACCTACAGAAAGCTGTTACTTGGAACTCGCGAGAGTTCTCGAAATCTAAATAAAGAGCGTTACCACAACATTTTTGCAACATCGGCACTGTTATAAATTTGCCAGGAAAGAACTGCAAAAGCAAGACAACATCGATAATAATCTCGAATTATTTGTGCCTTAGTTATAAAGCCTAAAATTTTGTCGGAGTATTCTAATCGATTGCATCTGTCCAGCTGCTCAAATGGTAACACATTTTACCGACACAGAAAAAATGAGAAGGTAACTCAACCATGGCAGAAATTAAACAAATGAACGATATGATTAGCAGCATATTGACGGGTGTGTCCGTGATGCTGCCAGCTTACTGCTGTCGAACACACATATACACATATCACATAAATTGTTTCTAAATTCGTAAACTAAGTTACTAGGTATTAATATTGTTGTTATCACAGTAGGAAATGATAGATCTATGGCAGATGTTTTGAGGGTGTTTAATAGATGCATTAGATTCAAGTTGCATATTAAAGAGCTAATAAGAAATTATGAATTAGAAAGAACTAATGGCTCTATGCATATTATATTTTCCAAAACCTAACATTACTTCCTGAAATGATATCAGAGACAAACCGAATACCTTAGAGGTTATTAAAACAGTAGATACGCAGGTAATCAAAACGGAATGTATCGTAGTTCTTCGCTCCGACAGACGAAACTCCGAGAACTATACTGCCAAACTTTTACGGTTTGTTCTAAATTATAACACACACACACACAAACACACACATGTATATAATATATACATATACATACATACATACATATATATATATATTCTATATGAAATTAGTATACATTTAAGCACAAAAAGAAGTGACCCTTAACAGGCCGCCTTACATGCTAGGAGGAGCAGTCAAAACCTCCAAACCTATGTGTGGGATTAAATGTTCCTTAATTTTGTATGGAAAATGTTGTCTATGGTTTTTATACATGCTACGGCACTGGTAGAAAAATTTCCAAAATTTTGCTACCCTATATTACTTTAAGTATATATATATATATATATAATATATATATATATATATTATATATATATATTATATATATATATATATATATATATATATATATACATAGACATATATATGTATATATACATGCATATGTATGTATATCTATATACATATATATATTCTCATATATATCTAAACACACACACATACAGGGAGTGAGATGGATGGAGTAAGATAATAAATAGACAGATTGGAACACACAGATGTGCTCATTGTTGCAGTTAAAGTACGAAATAAGAAATGAGAGTACGGAATAATAGTGATATTTATTTTGTTATTGCCAGTGATTGATATTGGTAATGAGGGAATTGGCGATGGAATGGAAGCAATTAGATCTAGAAAGAGAAGAATAGCGCGAATTTATTCCCAAGTGCCATCGGTATAGTTTTAACTCTACTTGAAAGATATATTTATAAAATTAATCTAAAGCAAAGCACTGAAATATAGAAATCGATATCTTGTAATACGATACAGAATAAAACTAAATAAAAATTATAAGAAAAAAGCCAAAGCACTCAATCAATATATCTAATCAATATATAAATGACGTGAAACAATGAAACTGTCCTTTTTCCCATTAACACTGCAACCTTGTTTTGTTTTCCAATATTGAACATTAGATTCATAATTATCTTCCTAAATAAATAGATTTTCATCACACTAAACACTTTACTTATTTATATTTTATAGCTTAAAAGGATTAATCGTGATCAATAGAGTGTCAGTATTCCACCGATAAACTGTGTCCATCTTGCAAACACATATCCATCTACACATGCCGGCACCATTCTTCAGTGTGGTCAGCATATATGGACTCACCGATTCAGGTTTACAGCTCTCAAATTATATTACGATCATTGGATTTTAGTTCGAATCCCCTGTCGTATATATTAGGCACTTGCGTACATCTTATGTGTGTGTGCGTATTTCAAATTCATAGAAAAACAAAAAACGAAGACAGGTGTACGAACGAAAATCGAGAGTTGACCCTCGGGATACATGAAAAAAGTATTTTACGCTTCGAGCCTACGCACTTCAACGGAAAGGAATAAAATACTTTAAAGAGAGACAATGAAGAAGAAAAACTTGTCGAGTTCAGCGGTCCAACATGGTGATTATATATATATATATATTATTATATATATAATATATGTATATATATATATGTGTGTGTTGGAAGGTTTGGAGATGATGTACAGGTATTTTATATGAGAAGAAATCAGGTATTCAGAAATTCGGATGGTTGTATATTTACAGATATTTATTTGTATAGTACATATTTTTAAACATCATATAACTTAGATCATGTATTAGCGCATCCTCCCATTGTAGAGGGGTTTTCAAATCAAACTAAGTTCCTGTGTGAAAAGTTTTGACCATTATATAGCGTTAGTGAGTTTGTAGTGGTGGGGAGGAATACAAGACAGTACGAGAGGGTGATGGATGAGAAGAAAATGAGAGAGAGAGAGAGAGAGAGAGAGAGCATGTGTGTGTGTGTGTGTGTGTGTGTGTGTGTGGCGTGTGTGTGTTTCTGTATTTGGAATGAGTGCTAAAGAAAAAGAGGGTAAGGGAAAGGGAAGAAGACGAAGACAATTTTTTTCTGCTGGACAGGATGCTTACTCCAAGGGGGGTCTAAGATCTTGGGGAAAAAGAATTTAAGTTTTGACCATTTCATAGTGTTCGTGAGTGTGTGATGGCGGGGAGATGGACCATAAATTATATTTCCTTTTTATCATTGTGAGAGAGTGTGTGTGTCTTTAATGAGGGGTGGTCAAATGGTTTCTGGGTTTAGAGAAGAATTCTTGTTATTATTGTTTTGTGTGTCTGCGTGAGTGTGTGGGGGTGTCTGTGAGTTTGGAGAAGGGAAGAAAGGAGAAGAGGAAAAAAATAGGAGGAAGTAGAAATAATTGCTTTGATATTTATACCACTATATATATATATATATATATATATATATATATATACATACACAGACACACACACATATATATATATATACATATATATACTAAATGTTCACATATATATATATGTATGTATGTGTGTGTGCGTATAGTGGTACTCCGTCGGTTATGACGACGAGGGTTCCAGTTGATGCGATGAACAGAGCAGCCTGCTTGAGAAATTAACGTGTATGTGGCTGAGTATTCCACAGATAGGTGTACCCTTAACGTAGTTCTCGGGGAGATCCAGCGTGACACAAAATGTAACAAGTCTGGCCCTTTGATAGTGTGAGAAAATTGTCGTGAAAGTGTACAGCAGGTTTCGCCACAAACCCCTGCCTGAGCTTCGTGGAGTTTTAGGTGTTTTCGCTCAATAAATCCCGGTCTGGGAATTGAGACCGCGATCGTAAGACAGCGAGTCTGCTGCCCTGACCACTGGGGCATTGCACTTCTGCACACACACACACATACACACATATATATCATAAAAAATTAATAAATAAAACGTATGCATATATACATATATATGTACGTACTTACATCTACATGTATATATATACATGTCAAAACATCTTAGCTATTCCTTCTACTTTAAAAGGGGCGTACGTGGGTAACCTAATATCGATTGATTTTCGTTATTTCCCCTTTGCCAGCGTGGATTGTTTTCAAGTACTTTGGTTTTTCTGGGAGTCCCTTTTAAAGTAGAGGGAATAG
Source organism: Octopus sinensis (assembly GCF_006345805.1). Taxonomy (NCBI): domain Eukaryota; kingdom Metazoa; phylum Mollusca; class Cephalopoda; order Octopoda; family Octopodidae; genus Octopus; species Octopus sinensis. The sequence goes on along the minus strand of NC_043001.1, from coordinate 5,954,657 downwards.
CTAAGATTTTTTGACTGCCATTTCTAAGCTTCGGTATGTGGTGAAGCAAATCTTTGCTGAACTCTAATTATAAAGTAATACTTAAGCTTACCATGAAATGATCTTTTTCATGCCGAATTCTACCTGGAATCTCTATATACGATGGAATGTGCTACGTGAAAATCAAACAGTATAAGAAATAATTCCATTGCTTATTATGACACAGAGAAACGTTAGTGACATAAAGGGAACAATCTCTGTGTTAACGCCACACAGTGACAACGAGAAACTCATTTTGGTGAAAAATGAAAACACGACATCGTAAATTATAGAGAAAATATTACAGGCGTCATACTAATGAGAACTTTGCTCTGTTTAATTCCTTTTCAGGTAATAAGTACTTTTTAAAATTTTATAAATGTTTCATTTTCTCCTGTTTGGTAAATATCAAGGAATCTGATGCATGTTAAATTGCAATAATTGTAATGATGCCATAATTCTTTATAAATGTCTGTTTCTACCTTTATTCTTCAGATGACGCGAAACATACTGGTTCTTATACGTTTCGCATTACTGGTAACAGTCTAACGTTTTGAAATCATCGTATTCGGAAGAGTAGCTTGTACAAAACGGACATATTTTTTTCTCTCAGAAAGATATATTTCAACTTCCATGCTGAGATATAGCAAAAGAAATAATTAAAAATTTACTGTTGCTTTCATGTTTAACTGGAAGCGATGGAGAAATGAAGTTCTATTGTTGACAAATGTTTTCTTGTAATAGAAAACATTTGGAATATGGAATATGTTATTTCAGTTATGTTTGAAATTTAATGTTCAGTTTCGTTAAAACCGATGATGGCAGAAGGTTTTATAAATACTGCATGCTTCCAATAATATGATTCCATATCTCTTTCTTTACAAAGCAGACAAACAATCAGAGAAGTGAGTCAAAGATTGTGTTTCGATCCCATTTTGTATTTTATTCATCAGCAAAACATCCTCTTGCCCTTGTTGATATGAGATGTACAAAATGTTGCAGAGTATTTTAGGTATGTAAAACGGCGAGCTGGCTGAATCGTTAGCAACCCGGGCAAAATGCCTCGCGGCCTCTCGTCCGTCTTAAGGATTTCAAATCCCACCGGATTCAACTTTAACTTTTACTATTTTCGGGGTTGATGAAATAAAGTACGAGTTGAACACTGGAGTCAATATAACCAACTTATCCCTTCGCCCGAATATATTTAAAGTAGGTGATAAAATATTATTCAGACGTTAATGCCTGCCTTTACGTATAGTTACTAATCCCATGTAATACATTCATGCAGTTTCACTGTGGTTCGGATATCGGGCTACAGAATTAGGCGGACTGAGTAGAAATGTTATTTAATTCCTTGTAAACACAGCACACAGTATACTTCAACTTTGATGTCTCGATATATTTCTCATGATTTTGTGAGACAATTCCATAATATGAATATATTTTAATCTAACGATTAATATTTCTTCAAATAACTTAATAAACGAATATTAAATCTGAAAGTTTGTGGAGCGTATTTTTAAGACTTTCACAACGATTCTTTGCGGAAGTTATGAATAAATGACATATTAATAAGGAAATTAATGTCAAATAGAAACCGAGTAATAAGTCTCTAAGCAGTGATCCAAAAAGTGATAATTATCCAGATACATTAAATTCTCAGCTAGAATCGATTAAAGACACAGCAGAAGTGATTAATGAAATATTTGCTTTACATTAATTGTGATTCTTAATTAACAATCACATTGAAATACGAATGATACATACAGAAAATAAGCAACCGGATACTGAAATACACAAAGTAAAAAAAATTACATGTAAAATGGGAATTTTTAATGGTAAAGTGTTTGGGGATATTTCTGCAAAGCGTGTCTGTCTACCGTTAATGCTAGTAAAACAATAACAGTCAACAGACTCCTCATTTCTTACTATCAATATATATTATCTGATGGTTTGTGTCACTTATCTCTGTATAACTACACACATAGAGACGTCCATCCATCCATCCATCCATCCATTCATACATACATACACACACACACACACACACATATATATTATATATATATATACATATATCCGTATTTGTATATGTATTGATGTACATTATACAACACACACACATGCATATCCTTTTAAATTTATATATGGTAACGTTGAATATGCAAATAAAGACCCTATCCCATTATGCCGGCCACCGTCTAATGATGTCGCGTAGTGAGTCAGTTTTTCTGGGTTGCATGAAGTATTACTGTTATAATATAGGATAATATAGGAAAAATATAATAATAACGATAACAATAATCCAAAAATTGGATTTATAATCGTTTCATGCATTTACGTGAATTTTAAGATCACAGTTCGTATTTCTATGGTCATTACTGTGTAGTCCGTAATATTCTTGGCTATCCGGTTCATCATAATCATCATCATGTATTCAATTCTTCAGACGATATAACATTAGTGAATGAACCACTCAAGGTTTCCCACTATTTTACTAGTCTGAAGGTCAAGTGAGATATGTGCAATACGGACTAGACTGTAATAATCACAGGAACGGAACCCGTGAAAGGGCGTGGGAACTTTTGAGAGTCAACGACCATCCAATAAATGTCTTAAGGCTGTATCAAGCGCGAGGACATAGAAATAATCGTACTGAATACCCGATCGTGCGGTTAAAACATTGGGAGTGAAGGACTCCTAGTCTTTGTTACGGCATCCTTCTAGAAGGTAATTCAGGTAACTGGGATAACTCCGAAATAAAACCTGCGGCTCAGTGGTTACCGATGATTTTGACTTGTTCTTCTTTTCGGATTATGACTGCTGTTGCTTAGTGAGTGGGATTGACTCAGTGCACAACCTGTCCTCACTTTAAAAAAAATCTTCTTGCACAGGCATTGCACGATAACAACATTGATTAAGCTTCATGCAATGGCAATACTCGATAACGAGGGGGCAGCCACCATATATATATATATATATATATAATATATATATATATATATATATATATATATATATATATATATATATACATGTATGTATGTATATATAAATGTATATATAAAAATAGTTTCCTAGTTTCAGCTTGAGACATATGGCCATGCTGGGACCTCACTGTTTATTTTGCTACACTTTAACTATACATCTTCTGACGTGTACCGTTTCGTAGATGAGGGAGTTTGATGCTGCTGGCCTCGTCTACGTTTCTTACTGCGAGTTAGATTCGTCCGGAGATCCTGACAATAGGAGATGCACTTTTGCTTTGAAGACGACTACATCCAATGTATGTAGTAAAGATATTAAAAGCTGTGTGGCCGTATATATGTATATATGTGTGTGTCTTTGTGTGTTTATGTGTGTGTATGTATATCCTTAAATCCTTAAAAATGTTTTAGCCCGAAGTCCGCGACTATGCTGGGGCACCATGGATCACTATTTGCCATATTATATCTTTTTAAGAAGAATGCATTAAGCATATCTTATTCCAGTGAAGTAAGAAAACAATTAATAATTTCTACGGTTTCTTCTAAAACAGGTATATTTAAACTCGATATTTTGACATTTTCATGTACTCTGTCATCTTGACATATGAACTGTCAGTGGCATCTATAATGCCGCAAGTTACTTCAATTCTTTTGCATATTTGAAATCAAGTATATATCCAAAAGAGAGGACATAAATATGCAGATAAAATATAATACTATCCGGGTTTTCATAATTGTTTCTACGTGTAGATATATGCACGGGAGGTTTGTGGTAATATATTTGTGTTCATTCATTGTGAAGCACGCCGGAGATTCACATATAAAACGTATTGATGTTATTAAATGCCGCCAACAGATATATAAGACATGTTCCCCGACTTTCCTTACAATATATAAACGGTGAATGAATATATTTCTTCATTTATTCATGTTCATCAATGAACAATATACAACACCTGAGTGGATGCCATCTTTAATCACGTGTAGAAAAGACCAGAGTTGTTTCGCTTTCCTTAGATCAACGCAGCGAAGAAACAGAATCCACTAAATTGGAACGAAAACAATGATATACATATGTAGATATATAGGAAAAGCCATCACGCTTATGTTAAGTGCCTTATATGTATACATACATCTATGAGTGTATAAGTCTGTGTGTATACATATGCGTGTATGTATATAAATATATATATATATATATATATGACTGTGTATGCATATATATATGTATATGTACATATATATATATATATATATATATATATATATATATATTATATATATATATATATATATATATATATATATATATATATATATATATATATATATATATATATATATATATATATGGTTATCTACCGGACTCAAATGTGGGCAGCAATATCAATTCCTTGAATCGCTAAATGCCAAATTCACGTGTGTAACTATTGAAAATGTAACGATTTGGCCGTGCTCCACCATAGCAACAATCACTAAATTTAATAAGAATATATGTACGTGTGTATTTGTGTCTATATATAAGATTAAATGGAAGAGACAAGGTAGCACAAATGATTAGGATCAAGTAGATTTTTTACTACCTGATTGTCCATTAATACAGGTACCATTGCATTTGTGAATTATACTATTGCACAGATCTGGAGAGGCTGAAGTATCGAGATTCTAGGTAATAATCATTTTCATATGATTCGACTAACACTCAGTGTTACCTTTATATCGAGTAATATCAAACAATTGGTGTAGAATGCGATTTTCTTTTTATGGTTATATATTAAGTCCCCAAAATGCGACAGAGAAACTGTTGTTATGGAAATATTTAGTTCCAACTTACATAAAGCAAATCTAATCTAAAGGACGTATAACCAAAACGCATCAATACTTGAATTGGTTTATTTAATATTCACTGTATCCTAGTATTTACGAATCTGCGGGTTTTGGAAGGGAATAAAGGTTCGAATTTTTAGGGTAGGTTTTTTTTTATTCTGGCAAAATTGATGTTATATTTGTTTGTTGTTTTTTCTTTTGGTTCTAACAACGCAACATGTAGTAATTTCGACATGATGTATTTCTGTTAGCACAATCTTGTTTCTATTGTTTTGGATGTCAGAACAACAGCCGTTGGTGCTTAGGTTTGTGTTTCTATATTTATAAGCGTGCGCAGCCTCCTTTGAAATGATGATGTTTCATAATATGCTTATAATAATAACGAGTGTGTTGTAGATTTATGCGAAGGATAATGAATGGCTAACATGCAATCGCACAATGTTCTTAGCTGAAACATTTTTTGCGGCAATAATTCTCGCTCATTAAGCAAGCATAATTTCTGATATATTAAATATGTTTTCCTTTGAAAACTTTGCTCCAAACTCGTTCCTATGTCCATGAGCTTGTGTATTTATTCTATATTATAACATAAGATAAATCTGTGAAGTTATCAGGAAAATCAAATCACTGATATTGAGGAGAGAAAAGGATGGATTATTTTGTATATTATTACCAATATGGAATTTTAAACACCGATGACGTTAGAAGAATTCAGATACAGCATTAGGAAGAACACTCAATCCAACTACAATTCTACACATTTTCCTAGTAGTGACTAATACAAATGTATCGATCCTTACCGTATGTGATTTAATTCTAATGTGAAATAGGTAATATCGATTTGTAGTTGTGGGATTATAATGTCGATTGCTTCCTTTACATATTGCTATAAATAATTAATATATCTTTAACTTCGCCCTGTAACGAATTACTAGAAAACACGTAGCCAAGGAGCCACCAGTGAGAACCGAACCGCGAACGACGTGGTTGGGAAGCAGCAAACTTCAGAATCCTTAATTTAAAACGAAACAATTTTATTTTATCTTTTCTTTATAGTTCAGGGGAAAATATTATCTATTTGCTGTCGTGTGATCCAGTTTCTAGTTAGATGCAAGAACATGTCCATTGTAAGATTATGTTTGACAAGATTAAAACGAATGTGTGCAACAACGACAGAATTAGGTAGAACTGACTTCCAATGTAATATTATTCAATGTTCTGCAGCACTCACAGCAATGGCGGTGTTTGCCTGTTGTATTGAACAATTGCTATATTCAAAGCGTTACCATCTTAAACCCATTTCTTCAAAAGGAGCTGATCGTCATGTCTATGGTACCATACAATATGGTTTATTAAATCCAGTATATTATATCTCTGTCATAAAACTATGCTAAATGTAAGGCATGACCGAATTCTAGAAACATTCCTTATAGTATTAAGTCAAATCGATTAATCAAGCTACCTGAATCTGATTTTCGATTTTCGGGATTTAGAAGTGAAGTGATTTATGATTAGGATTTCTGGTCAGTTGTCATATTAGTGATTGGGATTTTTCAGTATTGATTGGAATGTTTGGCTGTTTGACCAACAATACATTTTCCCTGATTGCGATTCCGGTCAAGTAGCCACTGATTATATTTCAACGTATATAAATGAAGAATAAAATCACTGGCCTCTGACCGATAATTAATTTTCAGCCCATTGATCAATTATTGCCAATTCTGGCTAGATACCAACAAATATAGTTCCAGAAAGTGATCAATGAAAACGTTCAATGAACATCAATCAATGATTACATCAGCAGATCAAAGGATACGTGCAAACAGCTAGAGATGATTGAATTAGAAAGCAAGCACTTTTCATCTGCCGCATGGTTTTTTAATCAGCAATTCCTGAACAAAATACACGGGTAAAGCAACACGGTTCAAAAGTATGTATCAACGCTACATAAAATGGTTGTTTTCTTTAGACATTTATTTGTACACATCCTCTTGGAAAATACATCCAGAGACATACTGTTTTTTAATTTCTTACGTCCTAACTAGTGAAGCTTTCCCACGTCTAACCTCCATCAAAAAGGTAAAGCCACCAGCAGGAATTCGTTGTTTTGTCCTCCCTTTAGCTTCGAGTATGTTACTCTTTTATGAAATGTGGATAGCATTTCGAAAATAAAATTCGTTTATTTGTAATTTGAATTTTTGATGTTTTTGTTTCTTGAAAAATTTGATGTTGTTGCAACAAAAGGTCAGTAGAGAAAAATTAAACAAAAAAACTACGAATCTAATAATGATAATATTAACAACAACAACAACAACAACAATAATACTAATATTAATACTACTACTACTACTACTACTACTACTACTACTACTACTACTAATAATAATAATAATAATAATGATGATAATGACAGCACGAAGAATAATGTATTAATAATGAAATAATGAAATATCATGACTATAAAAACTATTTGAATGAGGAAATGGAATATATTAAGTTTAACATTCAGATGTTTCGTCTAAAGAAAGAGAAGGCAAATTTCAAATTTGTATTCATCGACGAATAAATAATTGTAATAAATAAAGAAATAATATATTCTACTATAAATTAAAACAACGAAAGGGAAAAATGAATTCTAAAAATTACAT
>NC_043001.1:5937177-5942177 GCF_006345805.1 Octopus sinensis | reverse complement strand
TCCTGCATTCTCTTTCAAAGCCATCCTTCAGACACGAATTTATGTGGCTGAATTGATTTGAAATATAAGAGGCAAATCCATTAGAAATCACAAAAAGAACAAAGACAAAAAACTTTCACCACATCTTTTTTCTGCATCAGGATCATGTTTTACAAATAAGGCCGGTCATGTTTCAGAAGGATTCACTGCAGAGACAATGCACGACACATAAAATGTGGCGATTGATGAACCTACTTCTCGGCAGCGGGTGAAAATGATGGTAGCGTCATCAAACTTCCTCATCATCAAATGCCATATATTAGAGGAGACTCTCAATAATAACAGTGTAGCAAAACGGCGGTGCCATAGTATGGCCACAGTTTTGAGCTGAAAAAGTAAAATATATATACATACGGGGTGGTTTAACATATGTTCTCATGCAACAGGATTTTTTTTTTCTTTTGGCTGTGAGGTAAGTAGCTTGCTAACCAACTACATGGTTCCGGGTTCAGTCCCACTGCGTGGCATCTAGGGCATGTGCCTTCTACTATAGCTGCGGGCCGACCAAAGCCTTGTGAGACGGAAACTCAAAGAAGCCTGTCGTATATATATATATATATATATATATATGTGTGTGTGTGTGTGTGTGTGTATGTTTATGTGTCTGTGTTTGTCCCTCTAACATTGTTTAACAACCGATGCTGGTGTGTTTACGTCCCAGTCACTTCGCGGTTCGGCAAAAGTGACCGATAGAATAAGTACTGGGCTTACAAAGAATAAGTCCCGGGGTCTATTTGCTCCATTAAAGGCGGTGCTCCAGCATGGCCGCCGTCAAAATGACTGAAATAAGTAAAAGAGTAAAAGAGTATACACATAGAAATCGGGTAGATTACGTGAATTTCATATAAAAAATAAAAAATAAAAAAGATGCAAGAAGATTAAGTGGACGGATTTTAATCCAGTGCACTACGGCTGTTTCTGTGGATTAGTATCAGTGTTACATGTTGCATGTTTCACATATTATACATGTCATTATATAACTTATAAGCCTGCATTTGCCGTGCAACAGTCTGTCATCACTTCGGTGACTTTAAGATCAGTTCTTTTCAGAATTAATCCATTATACGCTCGCAACAACCAAATAACAACAAATACAAGTTACGTTTGGCTCTATTGAAACTTACAATAATTAAACAGATCGTAATAATAATCCCTGCTTATTTCTTTAGATTATAATAAACTAAGTTCATCTTGGTAGACATTAGCACAAATAAGCATATATTTATATTTTTTACACGTTTTTCCATATGGGAACGCTGGCTCAATGAATGAGAATATAATCATTCACATGAAAAGCGAACTTACGGAGAATCTAAATACATGTATTGTACTTTTTCACACGTATTATTTTCCATTCGTTTTCTCCTTTTACCTGTCTTTTTTCTTTATTTTAGAAACATTTTATTATTTATTTTTGTTACGTTTACTTAAATATTTCATTGTTGTTTTTTTTCTCATTCGTATTTACCTGTTATCAGGTTTTAACTAAAAGAAAAAAATGTTATTTACTCTCATTTATCTAAATTATAGAATTTTTGTAAATCGTTCTTTGGCAACGCTAATTCCTTACATTTATGAAAAAATATTTGCATAAGTATCTAAACATCTACCGATGCTCTAATCAAATTACTGTTTCAACTCGTGGCTAGAGGCAAACTTTGAAATCAAGCTAATGGAATAGATGTAGATAGATATGCTGTAAATGTGTGTTAGTATATGTATGCATAAACATATATATGTACACTCACACATGCACACAGAGACACACAAACACACCATCACACACACACATGCATGGATATATGTATATGAAAGTGTGTGTATATATATATACATGCATTCATGTATGACTATATATATATATATATATATATATTATATATATATATATACATGCATTCATGTATGACTTATATATAGATATATATATATATATATATATATATATATATATATATATATATATATATATATATAACGGAGAGAGAAGGGGAGATAAATTGATAGATAGATAAGCAGACAGATAGATAGATACAGAAATATATCGATAGATAGATAGACCAACAAAAGCAGAAAAAGAAATTATAACCGGTTCTACACTTATAAAATTTTGTGGTTGCTCGTTTAAGTATTTGTTAGCTTTTCATATCGACTATAATTTAACAAGTCTGGCACTTATGTACGCCTCATATCTCTGTGTAGGTACACACCCATGGACATACCTGAACACACACACACTCACCTACGTATATATTCCTTTAATATGAACACCCATTGACATCTTATAGTCCATATATCTGCTTTGTATTTGCAGACATATTTAAATGCTATTTTACAATGAAGAGTTTTCCAAAATCTTAAAGCTGTAACGTGCGTGAAATTCTATACATCAATTTATCATCACTATTATTATTATTATTATTATTATTATTATTATTATTATTATTATTATTATTATTATTATTAATAATAACAATAATAATAATATCATTAGTATTATTGTTGTTGTTGTTGCTGTTGTTGTTATTGTTGTTATTATTATTATTATTATTATCATTATCATCATTATTATTATTATTATTATTACTTTTTTTTCTTCTTTCAAATTTGCTTCCATTTCTTGCCGAGTGTCTTCCCGACTCCTAGGGCAAAGAAACTCATAGTATACGTTGGTAGGCCATTAAACCAAACTCAATACTTCGTTCATTATTTTAATTTTTTTAAAAGTTAAATTAAAATACAAGAGCAGCAACAGTTCTCACATCGACAATGCTCTTCTCAATATGTGTGATGTACCAGTTAAGACAATCCTTTGCACTTCTTGCAGGGATGGTAAGCCAGGGATCATTCTCATATAATTTTCGGTTTCCTTCTTGATCATTCCTAGTGCTCCTACGATCACTGGTATTGTAACCGCCTTGAGATGCCACATTTTCTCAATTTCAATGAGTAGGTCTTTATATTTTCTGAGCTTGTCAAACTCTTTCGCTGAGATATTATGATCACAGGGGATGCTCATGTCGGTCAATAAGCAAACTTTATTTTTTTGGTCTTTCACAACAATATCTGGTTTATTGGCCTTGATGGTTCGGTCTGTATGTACTGGAAAGTCCCACAGAATCGTTACATTTTCGTTACATTTTCGTTATTATTATTATTATTGAGTGAGAGAGCAGTTCATGCCATCAAAGTGACACTGGGGTAAAATATACGAAGCCCAATATACCCATCATGACTACCCGTCTGATAAAGGTACACCAGGTACATGCATCACAACCATATGTGCGCGACATGGTGATCTCGTATCAAGATAAACAGCACATGACCTGGCAGGTGGGGCCCAGTTAGAATTTTCTTCAGGTTGAGTAGCCCATACCGCTCAAACGGTCCCTGAATAAGGGTGTTTAAGGATGTTGAAAGAACCACCTATGTTCCAGAGGTGAACTATTCAAACCCCAAAGAATCCCCTCAACACATGGCTATGATGCTCCCCCACTACTTCTGCTCGTGATCAGAGATGCACATATCGTCAGCCACTAAGGGGACATGCTCAACTGGTTAAGGTCAAACAACTGACAAGCAAATCTTTGGTATTGAGCAGAATATTTGCTGTAGCCCATCTTTTATACCAAGACAAAACAATGTACATGATAACACTTCCAATCAGTTAAGATCAGAAGCCATGAGAGCCACTGCCTAGTACTGCATCAATTATTATTATTATTATTATTATTATTTTATTATTATTATTATTATTATTATTATTATTATTATTATTATGATTATTATTATTCGTTTAATACGTTCTGTTATTATTATTATTATTATTATTCGTTTAAAGCTTCGTGTCGATACAATCAACTTTTCTTGTTTTTCCTTTCATCAAACTTTGTGACCGCTCTCTCCCCTTATAACAAACTCATTCATTCACATTCTCAATCTCGAATACATTTATTTATGTGCTATTCTGTATCGTTTCTTCGTTTTTAATTCGATTTATCGCTATGGTAAAATCCTTTATATTACAAAAATATATCATTTCCGAAAATAATTTTCTCACAAGCGTTCTAACAATTGTCTCCCAAAAACCATATTTTTACAATAATGATAATTTAAACGATCTTCTCACAAGGATTTTTATGTTAAACATTATTTTAGATATATATTCAAATGTTGGTACTAGGCTGCTCGATATTTTCAATTCCATAGTTTATCTGGTAGTTAATTAAACGACGCCGACAGGATTGCCGTCAAAGTTGGCCCGTCGGTATTTGTATTGATAAGGTGATGACGGACGAAACGCCGATAAGCATGTTGATCGACACCTCACACTTGAAGTAAAAATGTATGGAAACAATTGTACTTATTTCGTACTTATATCATTGTACTTATATCGTTAATTCAATATTGTTATGTGTGTACAGTTGCGTGAGTATGTGTATACATATACTTTATAAACAGCATGGCTAAAGTTGCTAGAATATTCAGAAAGAAACTCTATACAAACACAGCAGTCGGATTGGTTGGATGTAAATTGTCAACGCAGTTGTTTAATTTATCTGCAGACTCTTTCTTTATCTTCCTGTCAATTTACTTCATTTGTGATATTCTGACAAAGAAGGTCAGCGATTGTCATCACTTACGCCATTACGATTCTCTGAGAGTTAGAATGCAAATTGGTAGGGAGTTTTGCTTAGATTTTTTCCTACTGTGTGAACCGGAACAACGGGAAATATTATGTTCAAGAATCAAAGAGTTGTTCGATGCACAAATCGAAGCAAAAATCTATAGGTTCATTGCATGTTTTGATTATCGAATATAATCTAATCTTGCGGCCTATAAACTCAGATATTTGTACGTGTGGGAAGCGAACCCTCCCATATTTCAGTCATCGTAAGCAACCACGTTTCAGCTATTCGTTTTCTTACCTCATATTTGTGTGTGGACATATGTGTGTGTGG
>NC_043001.1:5925740-5937077 GCF_006345805.1 Octopus sinensis | reverse complement strand
ACACACACACACACACACACACACACACACACACACACACAGACATGAATTCACACACATTGTATGAAAATGAGATGACAAAGAAATAAATTTTGTCTTGGAACGATTACATTATGATCAGCTTACAACTGTTTCTGCCCATATAATTCCATGAACTCCTTTTTGAGAGCCTGAATAACATCTTATAGCTGCAATGAAGAGTTAAATAATACGAAGGGGAATTTGGTTTTATAAAGAATGACATGTGTGCATATATTTCTGACGGTCCTTCATGGAGCAGAGTTGGATGTTTTGAGGGGAAATATGATCCTTGCACCTGAAGGTCCCAAAGTAACTCTAGGGGGCGACGAAACTCAAAAGAGAGCTGATGTGTCAAAATTCCTCCGTCACCACAATTCAATCGCATAAGACTTACTATTGAAATGTTGTTTACCCTGACGGTGCTCCAGACAAAATTTGTAGAGTTTATTAGTATATCCAAAATTTAAATGAAATACCAGGTGAAGTGTGAGGGATTGTGCCATCGCTGCGCATTGCTGTATACACGAAAAGAATGGGAAACCATTAAGGAATGTCATGGATAATAACAATATAGTTATTAATAAAGCTGATAAATAGTCATGTAGTTATTAGAAATTGGAGCAATATATAAACAGTGTATTTTAGACATCAGGATTATGGGGACTATAAAGAATGAACAGAAAAACTCGTGACCTCAAAGAGATAACTCAAAAATAGCTAATAGAAAAGTGTCATGATAGTTTTAACGAGACGACAAGGCAAAATATGAAAAACTCCTATAAGAATAAAGCAGTAAATGAAAAGTAAAGTGGATCAACCACAACCTTTGTCAAGATTCTACATTCCAAAGATCGTAACTGAAAGCCAATTGTAACAAGCACTTCTTATAAAACTCAAAGACTTTGGTGAGATTATTCTAACAACAAAACTTAACAATATATTGAGCTGAATAAGGGAATTCTTAGACCTTCTAAACCACTGCCCGTATTACACTAACACAGATGCTCTTCTTGTCTCACTTGATATGGGAAATTTCTACACTAGCATTCCAAGCAATACGCAATAAAAAGCTTACAAGAGAAAAATGTTCGAAATCATAAAAATGATGAATCTATGTATTTATATATATATATATATATATAGATATATATATTATATATATATATATATATATATATATATATATATATATATTATTAATTAATATACGATAAATTTTTTTTCGGGAAAAAAATTTTATCAATGGCAGCAATATCAAAAGATGCCTTAAAGGTAAAATTTATACATAATTTACAAGATAAGTGCAGAAGAAAAATTCTAATCCCAGATATGCCGAAACAAAAAATTTTTGGTCGATAACCATTATAATTTATGCTTTTCGAAACAAACCGAAAGAAATCTCTATTGGTCCAATTTCGGGGTTAATTCATAAGAAATTTTCCCCTCTTCAGCGGCAAATACGCGAGATATAAATGAAATACTTACTCATACCCATGGAAAAAGCAAGCACTACGTCCTGAGCAGACTTAAGTACCCCAAATATACCCAAAATAGAAAAATATTTCGAGACGCATAAATTATAATGGTTATCAACAATTTTTTGTTTCGGCATATTTGGCATTAGAATTTTTCTTGTAAATTATATATATATATGTATATTATATTAAATTAGAGATAAAACCACTATTAGGCATATCAAACAGTGAAAATCATAAGCCAATACGTAGAAATAAAATTAATTAAAACATATAAAAAATATAAAATATAAATTTTAAAATCCAATTGAAATATTTAAATTAGAGTTAAAGTTAAAAAAAATTTTTTAATTAATAAATTAAACTTATAAATTTTATATATATATATATATATATTATTATTTTATTCATTTTACTTATTTGTTTTTTTTAATAAATTCTAAACTATCAAAAAGTATTAAAAGTTTAATATAAGATAATTTTATTTCTATGTATTGGCTTATGTACTTTCACTGTTTGATTGAACTAATAGTGGTTTTATCTCTAATTTAATATAATATATATTATACTATAAAATTAGATTTAATCCTAAATCTAATTGTTCCCTTAAGTTTGGATTTACTCCTAATTGTTTATTATATATATGTATATATATATATATATATATATATATATATATATATTATGTGAAATAGAAAGATGAATAATCTTGTTGCAGATTAATCAAAAGTTTAACAATATATCTATATATATATATATATATATATATATATATATATAATATATACATATATATATACATACATACATACTACATACATATAATATATATATACATACATACTTACATACATACACACATACACACATATATATATATATATATATATATATATATGGTTACGACGTCGAGGTTTTCAGTTCGTCCAATCAACAGAACCGTTTGCTCATGAAATTAACGTCGTTCTCGGGGAGATTCAGCGTGACAGTGTGACAAAATTGGCCCTTTGAAATACAGAAAGAAATAGTGCACCCCACCTGCTGTAGTCTCGTGAAGCTTCGTGTTTACGGTTAGTAAACACTCACAACACCCGGTCTGGATATAGAAAACACAATCGTACGACCGCCTGTCCGCTACCCAAATCACTGAGTCATTGCCCCTCACGTATGTTGTTGTTTTTTGTATTTATATATATATATTGTTCTGTTATGCCTTCGAAACATGCCTGACACCTCTAGCGACAGCTGATGACGGGGGTTTTGTCCTTGTGTAGCTCGTCCTGTATTTGTTTTTCGTTTTCTTGTTTTTCGTTTTCCGTTTTCTTGTTTTTTGTTTTTTGGTTTTTTCCGTTTCTACGTCTTATTGTGTTGTCCTGTACTCCCGTATAATTATTTATATATGCATGTATATATACATGTAGATGTAGGTACGTACATATATGTTTGTATGTATGCATATATTTTTATTTATCTCCTTATATATATATATATATATAATCTAAAGCCCTGTGAGTGGATTTCCTGCTCTCACACTGTCATAAGACTGTCGTAAATGTGTGTAAATTTGTGTGTATGTGGGCGTGCACGCGCGTGTGTTTGTCCTCCCACCATCTCCTGACAACCGATGCTTCTCTGTTTACGTCCATTTAAGATAGCGGCTCAGCAATAGTCTCCGATAAACATAGTACTAGGCTTACAATGAATTAATCGTCGGGTCATTGTGTTCGACTAAAAGTGGTGCTCCTTCATGGACCCACTCACATGACTGAAACAATAAGAAACTATATCAGTTTTAATCCCAAGCAGCGCCGGTTATATCAACGAGTTGTTATTAAAACCAATTCACAGGGCGGGAAAAAAAGCAAATGTTACTAATAAACAATGAACCGATTTTCACATCCTTAAAGCGAGTTATGTCTTAAGGGAATCAACCAGCTGAAACGCAGGAAGCTTTTTAGACCAATACAAGCGTCGATAATATTCGAGAAATATATCCCATCGCAAGAAAATTACCCGTTCAGAGACTGGACTAGAATTAGTGAAAACAAATTAAGTTTTGACTGAAAAGATCACTAAATGAATGAAGCCCCCAAGCATTCGGCGAACCAAAAGACTGGCACAATTATGTGTGCTTAGAACGACTGTTGTATTCAGGCAGTTAGCCAACCAAAGGTACTGGACATGTAGACAAATACGTGTGGCGTCTTCATGTGTGTAGGCTATTGTAACGTGAATCTTAAAACAAATATATACAAAGCAATAAAGACACGAATTATAGCGCAACTCTTACAGCAAGAACCAACGGATAATATTTCTCCTTCATACACCATGAGAGAACAGGTGAAATAATAATCTTCTTACTCTTTAAAATCTTCAACATATCTACTCCCATACTCCCATACTCCCTTCCTTCAGGTGAAACTCTCGCGGCGTCCAACAACATCAGAGACTTGGGAGTAATTGTGGACAACAACATAAGCTGGGCCACTCATATAAACACCAAAGTTGACATGGCCCGCAGAATGTGTTCCTGGATTCTCAGAACTTTCCAGTCGAGAGATTCCACACCATTATCCTTCTCTTCTCCACTTTTGCCCGACCCCACCTTGAATACTGTTGTCCACTGTGGTCTCCCCACAATACAGGTATCATAAAAGGTGAGCACCTAAAAGGGTAATCACAAAAAAGATAGATGGCATGACAGGCCTCGACTATTGGGGTCGACTAGAAAAGCTTAAAACTCTATTCACTCCAACGTCGTCGTGAGCGCTACATCATCTGCATGAGTGGAACATATTCCATCAGCATGCCAAATGGTGTTGCATCACCTTTAGGGTACATCCAAGGCTTGGCCCCGTGCCATCCGACCAAAACAAAAATCGCACTCTCATCTCATAACAACAATGCGGCACAATTATTTCACCTCAATTGGCCCCGCTCTCTTTAACATTACACCAAAACACACATTAAAACAGAAACTGACCCTATAGGGTTCAAGAAGTCTTTGGACAGATTCCTTCAAGAATCCCGGATAAACCCCCTACACCCGGATATGTCTGTAAACAATAACTCTCTACTTGAGTGGGCCATAGTGCCCAAATTCTGACTTGAAAGACTTCACCAGGTGGTGCTATTAAGTTAGACATGGCCTGGGCCAATAATGGCCGAAACCTATCAAAGTATCAAAGTATCAAAGTATCAAAGTATCTAACTGTAAACATTGCATATGTCTTTCAAATCGTTTGAACTTTCAAATTCCTATCATGTATAGTTGACAGGAAATTTATTAAACTTTGGATTTTTCATCACTTAATGTTTTTGCAAAAATTATTTAACACATTATTTAATACCTTAAATACATTTGGATGAATTCTGTTCGACACTTCATTTCTTGAACATGTTTCTATGGCTATAAAACATTCTCCACTGCATTCGGTTACGTAAAAAAAAATCGCTATATTTTAACGAATTCAAATATATAGATATAGAGAATTTTTAAGAGAATTTTTCCACTCCAACACAAATTACTAAACACTCATATATACATACACAAACACACACATATACTCATGTATACATCCATCCATACATACATATATACATACAGAAAACAAATATATATATATATATGTGTGTGTGTTATTTAGAGATAGTAGTCCCCTTCATCACACCATATAAAATATTTTTAATTTAATACTTACTACCCATTTCTCAGCTACACGTGTTTCTCGGGGCTCTTTTACGGTTCTTTAAGAACGCAGTGCTTTAGGGGAAACTTTCTTAAAATATAACCCCAATCATCAGGCATCTACATAACTTTATCATAGTTCGATATTAAATACTATATTTTAATTTTAACAGATAAGTATGTGTAAATAGATTCGCCAGACGTTACTGTTCAAGCCATAATTTAGTTCAAATAAAATTAACAAAAATAAAAAATAAATAAGTAGGGAGTATTGAAATAAAATTATTTTATATGGTGTGATGAAGGGGACTTCTATCTCTCAATAACATAGACATTTCTTCATTGAGAATAATTTGAACCCCTGCGATGCCGGAATTGTTATTCCGTAATAAATTAAATATAAATAATATATATATATATATATATATATATATATAATATTATATATATATGTATATATAACACTCTTTACTCTTTTACTTGTTTCAGTCATTTCACTGCGGACATACTAGAGCACCGCCTTCAGTCGAGCAAATACACCCCAGAGTTTATCTTTTGTTAATCTATTACTTATTCTATCGGTCTCTTTTGCTGAACCGGTAAGACACAGGGACGGAGAAACACACCAGCATCGGTTGTCAAGCGATGTTCGGGGGACAAAACAAGACACAAACATATTATATATATATATATATATATATATATATATATATATATATATATATATAATATATATGCCAAAGGCTTCTTCCAGTTTCCGTCTACCAAATCCACTCAGATGTCTTGGTCATCCGGAGGCTATAGGACGTTGAAGTCACCCATGAGGAATATAGTAGTACGTTGATCCAATTGTGATAGTACGTCCTTTATCGCACTGAGGCTTTCCTCAAACATTCCATCATGATTTGTGGCATCAGGTGGACGATATTTTGTGCATATCACTATATCATGTTGCTTTAGATGTACTATGAGTGTGTCATACACCGAGATCGAGTTCGATAACAAGGTTAACGTCGTGATACCTTCGCGGATGTACAATACAAACCAACTGTGAATTATTTTTTCTTCTGTTCGTACGTAATTTAGTGTATATTGGTATGTGTAACTCTGAATCATTTATGCTTGCAGACAGATGTGTTTATGTAAGTGAAATGCATATGGGAAGAATTCATAAACAAAAAAACTAAAGACGAAAACAGGTGGTGTAGACACAAACGGATGCATTAGTTTAACGCTCGGGTAGTGAAAAAGGCTTTAACGTTTGCTAGCTTGCTGGTTAGAGCTTGAACTATTTTAAGCTGAAGATTTTTATTTACATAGATATTTTTAAGGTTTAGATTCAAGTTCTGATTTGTTATAAAGTTAATGTCGCCACTTCATTTTGCCTGCAAGGCCAATTATTTTGGCTGCTTGTCAAGCTGACTGGCTCTTCTTTTTCGCATGTTCTAATCTCATAGTTTTGAAGTGGTCCAGCGTTATGGTTGGATGATTTCTTTGTGAAGGGATATGTTTACTGACAGTTTTGGCCACTTGCTTTTGCCATGGCCTCGTTGTTGGTTTCCTCCATACTATGATTGTTTCTGTCACATGTTTTTACTATTTCTGCTTTTTCCTGACAGTCGTCCTTCATGGAGGTTAGTTGCATCATTAAAACATTTACTGGTCTCGTTCAGCTAAAAGTCTATATATTTTCCAGTCTATATTTGACGATTAAACATGTACATTGGTTAAAACATGGTGTTTGAGGGCGTACACAACGGTATTTGCACAGTAGTTTGAAGTTAGGTTTTCGAGTCCTTCAGTTAGTCCACACATTCAACTTTTGATTTACGTCTACTGTGATTAGTCGTTTCTTATGAAGAAATTGAGATTTTTCATAATTGTCTGTTGTTATAAAGCATTTATTTGCTGTCTGTTTTTCTCAATAGACGTTATCTACCCCATTTCTTTTCCTAGTTGTAGATTCTAAATCTATTTGTTTCTCATCATCATTCTGTCCCCCAAATTCCAGCATGTTTGACTAATGTAATGCCCATTATACCCGCCGCATTTCGGAACACCATCGAATGCTAAATGTCATGTGGAAAGAGGTTTTATATATATTAATAAGTTTCTAACGAAAATTTAAAACTACAAAGTAAACCCTACTGTAATCTTTTCTGCGTGAGAATACTCTGTTTCTGTGTTAGTGTGTGTATAAGAATGTGCGTGTATGCATGTAAATATATATATATATATATATATATATATATATATATATAGGTAATAAATAAAATATATGCATACATAAACATATATGTACGTACCGACATCTACATGTATATATACATGCATATATAAATATATATATAGGTATATTATATATATATATAATATATATATATAATATATATATATATAATATATATATATAATATAACCATTGCCAGCATACACGATCTACTCTTTAAATATTCCGTACTCATGCGGAGTGTTCGTGCGATCAATCTGTTTGATTATCATGTGAAAAGCATACCACCCTTTTGGCATATTCCTAGATTTTCTGATGTGCATGTTTTTTTTTGGTTTCTCGTTATTTCTAGGAAAGCAGTGAATTGAATTTGAAGAATTTCAATCTGTATGAAAATACTGAATCATTAATATGTTAGGAAAGGATTTACAATAATGAACGGAAAATACACAGAAAAGTAACATAAAAATATATTTGGAAAACAAAATATATTCAAAAAAAGAAATAGAGAGAAATCGAATTCTACACCATTCTTACTGGAAGCTAGTGTAACAGTACTTATTCGTCTTATATATATGCATATATATATTCTTCTCTGATTTAGAGATTTGCTTTTGAAGGTAACAGCAAATTTTATGCAAATTCTTAGTTCTCCGGGAAGATATTTAGATAAATGAAAGTTTGGAAAACCTCAGTTCTATATTTAATCTGTCTTTCAGGAAAGTAATGAAATATTTATACTTCTGGAAAGAAAACCATACAAAATGAAGGCAGCAGCAAGTGTATTTTCTGTGAAATAACCAAAGGAATTAGATAAAATATGGTAATCATAGCTTGATAAATGCGAAGAAATATAAAATTATAAAAGAGGGGAGAATGTTTGAGTAGTATTTAGAATAGAACATTCTATATTTTTTCTAGTCAACAGCATATGTGAGTACTAATTCGGTATGACAAAATATAACGTACACTTCATGCAAATCTATTTAAACACTAGCTTAACAGTCTTCAGATGCTAAGCCATGATATGTGGGTGATAGTAAAATTGTGCACTGGGAGAGGACTATAGTCATCTTAGGGACTATTCCAAGAAAGAGCTCTTCACCCGATCCGTCTTTTTTTTAAAACAAGTAACATATTTCGTTTTACAGGATCGCCATTTTACAACCTACAAATGTTGTCAAATGATGGAAAAGGGTGAACACAAACAGAAGCACACAGATACATACACACACACACTCACGCACATGCACATGCACACGCAAAACTTGGACACACATAGACTAGGACACACACACGTACATACACATATATACACATATGTGGTATAATATATATATATATATATATATAATATATATATATATATATATATATATATATACATATATATATATATGATTTGGTTTGGCAATTATTTACTTTCTACTTCAGAGATTTCGAGCTTATCGCCTACAAAGGACATAGCCCTACTACAGTTAAATTCCGCCGTTCCCTTTGTTGTAACATACTCGTAGGAATGTAGAGGTCTTCATGTCTCTCCGTGCATTTTGCACAACATCTATTGTTAGGAAGTAACAACACAAAAATATCCGTTAGCATTCAGCAGAACTAAATTATCAACACCAAAAGATAGAGCCAATCACTTATACACTTTACTCTCTTTTATTTGTTTCAGTCATGTGACTGTGGCCATGCTGGAGCACCGCCTTTAGTCAAGCAAATCGACCCCAGGACTTATTCTATCGGTCTCTTTTGCCGAAACACTAAGTTACATGGACGTAAACACACCAGCATCGGTTGTCAAGTTATTTTGGAGGAAAAACACAGACACACAAACATATACACACACATACATACATACATGTATACACACACACACGCACACACACACACATATATATATATATATGTATATATATACGACTGGGTTCTTTCAGTCTCCATCTACAAAATCCACTCACAAGGCTTTGGTTGGCCCGAAGCTATAGTAGAAAACACCTGTCCAAGTTGCCACGCAGTGGGACTGAACCCGGAACAATGTGGTTCGTAAGCAAGCTACTTACCACACAGCTACTCCTACGCCTTATGTTTAAAATTTCTAGAAAACCTACAAAATGTCTGCCTTGACCATCTTTTATTACTGAGGGTAAAATTCATACTAATCCAGAGTAAATCTGCCATATCCAACGTATCGAGATAGCATCTCCAATTGTCAATTCTTTCCGAACTAATATCCAGCCTAGGTCCAGCGAACGTCTTTTGTGATTGTCCACACTTCCAAGGTAGAAAATCCGTTGGAAAGCTTTTTGTTTTTACCGCTGATGACTTCCTCCATTTACATTCGTTCGATAACCATATTCGCCTTTCTTGCAACATGCTGTAAATAATGTTAACTTGTCATTACACGAACCTTAATGTATGCGTAGCGGAGGACGTATAGCCTTTCACAATGATACAAAATGCTAATGCTTTCGTTTCACTGATAACTGCAGAAAGCAAATCTCAATAAATCTACGCTCACAGTTTCATGTTATATATTATGCAGATATTGCAAATTTATCTTTTGACATTGACCCACCAGCCATTGAATAAAATCTTCATTCACAATGCTGGCGGATTTGGCAGAAGAATCTCTCATCAGTGGAAGATATCTTTTAAACTTCTCGTTGAAGTGCAGAAATGGCAAAATCGGTTTTCCCGAACCAGATTTAAATTTAACTTTCTGGAAAATTTTTTGAAAAGTTAGTTACCTTTCATTGAATGCTGTACTTGACAAGTATATGATTTTATCGACTCCCAAAGAAGTCGATGAAATCATGTGTCAATAAAGTTGACATAAGTGAGTTGAGGACAGAACGAACTAGACGAGATTTTGATGTTTTACAATCTGCCATATCTCCGCCTGAACGTCGTCTATATATATAAAACAAAGGATGTCTGTGTGTGTAATACCTATGCATTTCTACAGTTTTCAACCGATTTTCACAAAAGCTTTGCACCCTCATATTGCTTACGTGCCAACAATAGTCATGCACCATATTTTTTCCCAGACCTGCCGCGTACAGCGAGCAATCGGAGGAAAACGTGTTTTACGCGGGTTTTTCTCTCTACAGAAAACTAGTTTCCATCCGATTCCCATTTCTGTTTCTCCTTATGACATATTATCTCTCACCCTCCATAATAGTTCCTCTCTTCTAATCTATGTCTTCTATCCTTCCTTCTTACTCTCTGTTTCCGTCTATCGTTCTTTCTTTCTCCCCCTGTCTTTCTATCATTCCTTCCTTCTTTCCTTCATTCTTTTTTCTTTCCTTCATTCCTTACTTCCACCCTTCCTTCCATCCTTGTTTATATTTTCTTTCTCTCTTTCTTTAATCCTTTTTCTTCCTTCCTTCGTCTTTCTTTATTTCATTCTTTTGTCTCCCTACATTTTTCTTTCATTCTCCTTCTTTCTTTCTTTCTTCCTTTCCTTCCTTCCGTTTTCCTTCCTTTCTTTTTTCTGTCTTTCTTTCCCCCTCTCTCTTTTTCTCTTTCTTTCTCCCTTTCTCCGTCCCTATTTCTTTCCTTTTTTTTTTGTTACTGTCTTACTTTCTCACCCAGTCTATCTCACTCTTCCCTTCCTCCATTTTCTCTCTTTCTTTCTGTTCAATTAAGACGGTGCTCCAGCATGTCCACTGTCAAATAATTGAAGCGAGTAAACGAATAAAAAACGCTACCTCTTCGTTTCCAAGCAACACTGGTATCTCTGCTAGTCTTTAGCGACCAACACATTTATTTTTCCTATGATACAATTTAACACAAACGAAGATTAAAAGCAAATAAAATATTTGCAATTGAAAGTAAATGCATTTACTTCTAGAATTTTTCCATGAGACTTCGGTTCAGAAGAAGGTAGCAAGAAAGTCTTGAGGAGCGTAAAATTA
>NC_043001.1:5895740-5920740 GCF_006345805.1 Octopus sinensis | reverse complement strand
AACAATAATCAGTATAACCAACATGGTTAACTAAATAATAATTACCTAATACACACTAACGTGTAGCTTGCGTACCTTGACCAGAGATTTCTCTTGCCGAGTCTTCCTCATACTGGATATTATTCTCGTAACCTAGACAATATCTACATACTCTCTCTTTACTCGTTTACTTGTTTCAGTCATTTGACTGCGGCCATGCTGGAGCACCGCCTTTAATCGAGCAACTCGACTCCGGGACTTATTCTTTTGTAAGCCCAGTACTTATTCTATCGGTCTCTTTTGCCGAACCGCTAAGTAACGGGGACATAAACACACCAGCATCGGTTGTCAAGCAATGCTAGGGGGACAAACACAGACACACAATCACACACGCACGCACACACACACACACACACACACACACACACACACACCACACACACACACACACACATATATATATATATGTATATATAGTTTCCGTCTACCAAATCCACTCACAAGGCTTTGGTCGGCCCGAGGCTATAGTAGAAGACACTCGCCCAAGGTGCCACGTAGTGGGACTGAACCCAGAACCATGTGGCTGGTAAACAAGCTGTTTACCACACAGCCACTCCTGCGCCATTCATCATCCATTCATTTTCACTATCCACTTATGCTTGAGGTATATGGGGGGGGGGGGTTTCTCTGGTACATTCCGCACAGTGTTCGACGGGATGCAAACATCTTTACACAGTAATTATGAATAATAGCTAACCATCTCGCTCTTTGTCTGCCCCTAGATATAAGGCTGGGCTCGTCTTGAAGAATCAGCTTAACGATACTATATTGCGGCATTTTAATCTCCTATTTCGTATTAACGAAGCGATAATCTCTCGATGTGGAAGTGATTGTTTCTCGATATGAATGTAGCCATAAATATCTATGTGATAGATCCCTACCCTACACTGAAAGGATATTTCTACCTCATATCAAAAAAGAAAACTCTACTTCAGTAACTTGCTCATTGGGTCTACTCTACAGATTTCCTGTACATATCAAAGGAGAATAACTTCAGCTGCGGGCATACCGGAGTTGAATGCTGGTGTATTAGGCTTCATTGTATATCGTTAATTATAGAAATCATTATAAGGTAATTATTATAAACTAATTAATTGAATCTAACACAGCTGATTGACTGGATCTAACGCAACTTATCTACAAGGTCGGGACCGAGAGCATATATTACAAAAGTAATCACATTTGTATTGCTTTCTCAGCGAAAATTTATTTGTTGTATTTCAGTTTTAAAGATTACTAGGAATCTGGGTTTCGTTTTCCTTTGAAAATAAAAAAAAATAATTCAAGCTGCTGACAAAGGCAACGCAAATGTCGAATGCTGATATTAATGAATGAGTGGAGCTTGCTTCTGAATAATTTTCAAATTCCTCACCTTCATCCTTTATTGAATTCTTTGTTGAAGGCGCCTTGGATTGTTCGACACCGATATCTTACTGCGTCTAAAATGTACCTTAAAAGGTACATTACAGCATTGATCTTTAACTCCAGAAGTCAGTGATTTAACTTATTTCAAGTTCAATCAAAAAGGAATTGTTTACTAATTTGACTAAATATAACTGAGGATATAGCTACACACACACACAATTACACACACAGACACACACACGCATATATACATATATGAGTGTATGTGTGTTTTTGTGTGCGTGCGTGTGTGTGTACATATTTGTCACGGATAATTATTTCTGACATTTGATCAACTACAATAAGTTTCCATTTCTATTATTTGTCTTCCAAACGTCTTTATATTTCATGATATTAATGGACTTTTGTTTTATAAAAAAGTGTATTTCAAAACTTTTTTCTTCATTCTTCAAATGCCACACATGAATTTGCCATTTATAAGTCACTTGTAAACTTTTGCTTTCCATTCTTAATATATTTTATTTATTTTACTCCAGGCTTTCTCATATAATTCTATTTTCGTAACATTTAAATACCTCCAAATATTGCTATTTTTTTTAACTCGCTATAATTTCAGTATTTTATATCATATTAATGTCAAATTTTCTTGAACCATCTTATCCTTCGCTTTATCAGAGACACCGTAACATGTATGTGCAAGAAGTAAAATGCATAGGAAATTGTCTCTGCAGAATGCAACCAGTCGAAACTACATTTATTATTCTACTCTGTTGCTCCATCTTTTTTCTGTCGCTTCAAATATAATCTATTTACATTGATATATTGTAAATAACGAACCAGAAATATATATGCATCTTCCATATGTATATATATATATATATATATATATATATATATATATATATATATATATATATATATATATATATATATATATATATGCAGAGAGACAGATAGACAGAGAGACAGAGTGACAGAGAGACAGAGACAGAGAGAGCGAGAGGTTATGAGAGGTGATGGTGTCATTGAGACCCAAAGGCGTCAGGTATTGCTGAATAAGTGCTATACAGAGATCATAGTTAAGTTCCAGGTTCGGTGATTATGCAAATAAGGGGTTCAACGTTGGCCTTATGTCCGCGTGTGTATATAATTGTTTGTTCGTATTGAGATAAAAAAAAACAAGGCCGTGTAGATTTTAGACCATTTGTAGATATATATATATATATTTACATTATCTATAAAGGATCTAAAATCTAATCTACACAGCCTTGTTTTTTTCATCTCATTACGAATATATATATATATATATAAAAGCAATTAAGATTCAAGTGAGTTCTGTTGAATTCACATGAATGCGGTACTTAACTTAGATGCACCAGAAACCTATATGGTGTTAACCATAAGATAATGCGGGGTGATTATAATAAGAAAAACGCAACAAGAATGGATCAATATTTCGGTACAATTGTTTCGTACGAAGACAGCTTTATTAAGGCTGCAAATATTGCAGTAAATATAAGTGACCCGTACTCATCAGCCGAAAAACATCTGAGTTCTCCAAACATCTAAGGGGGTGATGTTACACTCCTGAAACATTGGTGATAGTTCTATAAAAATAAGAATTAGGTAACAAATGGACTTCTGAAAGTTCTTTTAGTGTTGCACAGTCATATAACGGGTTTTAAAAAAGTATTAAAAAAAACTCTTAGTTTTCCAGAAAATGAAAATGACATTGAAAATGTAAATCCATCCATATTGAAGAAAGTTTGAATTCTGGAGATATGAGGAGAGGTATCATAATTAGTCCATAATAAAGTATGTTTCCTGATGTGTGATGATATATTGGTTACCTTTCTGAGAATTCCTTCAAACTGCTAAATTTGTTGAAGGAGGGTTAGTGAAGCGTGGAGACATTCCCTCACATAGGGTATATTAGAGTAACTAAGAGGGGAAGGGGATGTAAGTGTCCAACTGTGTAGAGTAGTTTACTTCAGTGGAGACGAACTGACTAAACAGAATTTGCAAGAATCAAAGAGCTTTGAGGAGGAAAGCTAATCTTGACCAAATATCATCGTTAATTGCTATATAATGAGGATATGGGAAGGTAAAGAAGAGTCAAAGGTTGTCACTATAGGAAAAACATTAACAGATTTCAGTGCAAAACTAGAAAGGAGGTCATTTAATTTATTTCTTTATTCATTAATGTTACTACTAATAATACGATGGCATATTTTAGGACAACATTAAGGGATCAAAAGAAAGGATTGTGAGTTGTTTTTCATAATGAAAAAACGTTATATTATTTTTATGGGATTAGCAATATTTACTAGTAGTATATAAAAGAACTACGAAGTCGAATTAACTAATTAATTAATTTGCTATAAGTTGGATTACCTACATTAGATTAAAAATTAGATAGAATTAATTTAAATTATCTATATAATCTATTAGAATGAAAATTTATTTGTAACTAATTTATTTCTTTATGTTTCAAACCTGGTACATTTAGAGAGAAAATAACCATGGCCCTATGAGCTCGTAGCTATATCATTAAATATATAATATTTCAAACTTTCTTCAATATGGATGGATTTACATTTTCAATGTCATTTTCATTTTCTGGAAAACTAAGAGGTCTTTTTAAATACTTTTTTAAAACCCATTATATGACTGTGCAACACTAAAAGAACTTTCAGAAGTCAATTTGTTACCTAATTCTTATTTTTATAGAACTATCACCAATGTCTCAGGAGTGTAACATCACCCCCTTAGATGTTTGGAGAACTCAGATGTTTTTTCGGCTGATGAGTACGGGTTACTTATATTTACTGCAATATTTGCAGCCTTAATAAAGCTGTCTTCGTACGAAACAATTGTACCGAAATATTGATCCATTCTTGTTGTTTTTTTCTTATTACACATATATATATATATATACATATGTAGGGGTGGGTGAATCTCTTTATGCATATTTACGGTCAAGTTTATCCTGGTGTATATCTTTACAGAATGCACACAAGTACCACACAATATATTTTTATTAGATTTGCGGCACATTCACACTTACTGTCATGTGTAAATTTATCAGTGTCTTATTTCTCGGTCGAAAAAGATAAAATGGAATTGTTATCTTAAAATATCAATTAAGAATTTATTTCCACTTTATTGGAATCAATTAATCAGGCACTTCTAATTTTGTTCTTCAAGTAACATTTTTAGATTCCTGAATACTGTCAAATTTAGATATTCTTTTATTTTGAAAAACAACGGAATCATGTTCGCCCCCTATAGCATCACTCGTACCTTGTCATACAACCTCACTAATACGATGCTGTCAGTGTTATGGAGACATTGCACAGTAGGTTTACTTTCAGTTGTGATGGTCACATTGTAGGATATCTACGTCTTGCACACATTACTTTAGAGAATATCTTGGTCGTGCGCATACTTTATTTGCACATCAAACTTGAGATATTATTACAAAGAAGCTTCGTTATTCTAATGAAAAAGTCCTTGTTTCGTAAACAACGTATGTTTCTAAAACTATTTCACAATTCATGTTATAAATTACACTCCTGAAATATTCCAGGAAAAATCATCTCCAACACAAAAAAATGTTACGTTACACTCGAAATATTTTATCAATCTTTTGAATCAAAGATAAAAGTATAATAAAAATCAGTGGCAAATTGCGGGACATATACGGCACCAGGCAAATAAGCATTTATATATACGGAGACAAAGTTCATAAGAGCGGAACACACTCAGAGATAAGGAGGCTATTTACGATTCTTGTATTAGCAAGTATTTTCATCTAGTATTTTAAGATCTGACTGAAGCAATACAATCGTCAGTTACCAATGTGATAAGAGCAAACCGTTTTGTTATTACAACGAAACACGATTATGTTACAAAAACTTATCTGTGATAAGAGAAAATCCTTCAAAGTGAAGAAAAAATACATGAATACATTAATTAACTCATTTACAGCTAATTCCCGCTGCTGGTGCAGAGATAGTGAATATATAATGTTCAACCCGGTCGGCTGTTTCACCGGCTTAAAGCCTGGAGAACATAACGAATTCGACAAAAATCAATATACAACCATCGGTTCGACAGTTTGATTATTATCATTTTGAGAATTATCAGACAGTTAGAAGTATTTTCACTATATATATATACTATTGATGTAGTAATAGTTTTTTAATTTAGTGGTAATTATGCATGTTCCTGTTGTCTATACTCAATCTAATAAAACTACCTCATATTTTAAGGTATTTCATCCAGTAATTTTATCCCGCTCAGGGAACCTGTGAGGTTCGTGGGGGTAGAGTTCTCCATATGGCCTCATAAGTGTCAGCCATCGGTAAATATTCCTGGTGAATACCTAGGAAACACAACCTTATATGTCTCCTTATAACACGCGCCTTAAAACACGTTGCAGACATACTACTTGTGGTAGCGGCACTTGGAGGAGGAGGAGCAGATAATACATTGTTTGTCCAAAGGCCACTACCTAAAGATGAACTATTCGACTTCAGTATTTATATTTTTTAAAGTTTAGTATTTTCCTTTCTGTACGACGATGCTAATGAATTAAAAGTGGTTAGCACGTGGTTGGGAACAAACACAAACCCACATACACCACCCAAAACACACACACACACACACACACACACACAACACACACACACACACACACAAACACAAACACACACACATATATATATACTTTCATATATGATAACCTTCCACTCAGTTTATTCCTATTTATCTCCCAACGCAATGGGATTGAACCGAAGACATGTGGTTGCGTGGTGAGCTTCTTACCCGTACCTCCAAGCCAGCGCCTATTTCCTAATAGAAAATGACCGTATAATAATCGAAGGACAATAATGATTATACTCCACCCTTTGTTACCAATGTGAAATAATCTGCGAAGGAAACTCGAAGAGGATTTCAAACAAATAGACATTCTCAAATACAAAACAAAATAAACTTTTAGCCACACTGACAAAACATTACCTCCACGTAAGCCAAAATATCGTCATCGTCATCATCATGATCATCATCATAATTTAGCGTCCGTTGTCCATGCTGGCAGGGATTGGACGGTTTGAACATGGGTGGCAAGGTGGAAGGTTTCAGCAGAAACCTGATTTGCATGGTTTCTACGGTTTGATGCCATTCCAAACGACAACCACTCCGGGAGTGTAATTGGTGCTTTTATGTTCTATTTGCCCGACACCGGTATTTGTCACGACTGTGATTTACGTGGTTTTATGGATTCTCTTCTGAAGTACTACTGCCCAATGCAAAATGCAGCAACGGAGCAAATACTCTTATACTCTTCAGATATGAAAGAAGGAAAATCATTATTCTGATAAGGAAAGAGGAACCGTTCATATTTTATAATGAATAAAACAATATAAAATCATGCCTTTCCTAGAATATTTTCAAAGTGAACTATCTTCCGCAAGTTCTTTCACTCAAGTATTCTTTCCCTAGGTAGAATTAAAACGTAGAGCAGGCGAAATGCCGCTTACCATTTCGCCTGGAATGATAACTTTACTGCCCGCCCAGCATTTTAAACACACTTAGATAATGCCTGAACTCAGAATGTGGCGATGTGCGAGAAACATCTAAGCATTTTGTCCAGCGCGTTAACGAATCTGCCAGCTCGTTGCCTTCAATAATAATCATGATGATGATGATAACAATTAAAACAATAAAAATAATGAAAATCAAAACAATAATAATAATAATAATAATAATAATAATAATAATAATAATAATAATAATAATAATAATAATAATAATAATAATAATAATCATGGTTTCAAATTTTGCCAGAAAGGCACCATTACTTTGCGCGGAGAGGGTGAGTCGATTATATCGACCCCAGTGTTTAAGTGGTACTTTATTTATTGACTCCCAAAGGATGAATGGCAACGTCAACCTGGGCGGAATTTGAACTCCGAAAGTACCAACGGGCGAAATACCTATTTCTTTACTACCCACAAGGGGCTAAACTCAGAGAGGACAAACAAGGACAGACAAACGGATTAAGTCGATTAAATCGACCCAGTGTGTAACTGGTACTTATTTAATCGACCCCGAAAGGATGAAAGGCAAAGTCGACTTCGACGGTATTTGAACTCAGAACGTAGCGGCAGAGGAAATACGGCTACGCATCTCGCCCGGCGCACTAATGATTCTGCCAGCTCACCAACATCAATAACAATAATAATAATAATAATAATAATAATAATAATAATAATAATAATAATAATAATAATGATTATAACAGCAACAACGTTGAAAAAGCCAAAAGAAGCAATAGTGGAGAATCAAAATATGTTAAATATAATTCATTTTGTGATGTTAGCTTTGTTTTAGAATTCTGTGTTAGCTTGGATAAAAGATAAGTTAAGAATATAGTGAAAAGAAAAAAAAAACCGAATGAAGTTTTTATCCTCTTCAAAATTTGTAATGTTGATTATATTCACTGACTGAATCCATAAAATGAAGAAAAAACAAAAAAAAAACACGAACAGTAAACAATGTTGTGTTAAAAATTACAGTTGCATCGAGTATAATTAGTGCAAATCACTGATGAGTCAATTATTTCGCTGCGCCTTTTCATGTACGAGCGTAGTTTAATATATTATTGTTACGTTCACTATCTCAACTGTTATTAATCATTCGTTGTCCCCGTCGTCGTCGTCGTCACCACCACCACCAACACCACCGCCATCATCATCATCATCATCATCATTATCATCATTCTTCTTCTTCTTCTCCTTCGTCTTATTTTTATTATTATTATTATTATTAGTAGTAGTAGTAGTAGCAATAGTGGTAGTGATGGTGGTGGTGGTGTTAGTAGTAGTAGTAGTAGTAGTAGTAGTAGTAGTGTTATATTTGTTGTTCTTCATGTTGCTGCTACTACGGATGTTACAGTCGTTGTTGAAAGGGTTGGTGTTGTACATGTCTTTTTTAGTTGCTGTTATACTCTGAAATATAATCACACCAACATCATCATCATTGTTCTTCTTCTTCTTCTTCTTCGTCTTATTATTATTATTATTATTATTATTATTATTATTATTATTATTATTATTATTATTATTATTATTATTATCATCATCACTAATGTTATTCTTTGTTTCATATTTTGAAATAAAAGCTTTGATCAGAATTTTTAAAGTTGTAATTAATGAAGGAAACTTGACTAGTGATGATTAGTTTTATAGCTTTTTAAACTTAGAATTATTGAATTTCAAACTTTTATGAGTTGCTAGTTATAAATTTCATTTGCAAAAACACGACAACAAGCAAATCACCTTTAATCTGAAATAGTTGTGAGAATCATGGCAATATATATCGATCACCTCTAGATTTTTGTTTGGATTTCTTCGAAGCTTTAATTTTCTATTGAGTGTATCTTTGTAATTTGAGCGGTCCAATATTTTGAGCAAATTGAACTTTTTGACATACAGATCACGAGACTAAACGTTGCCATTATTATAGGCTGATAAGAAGCAGAAATAAAGGCGAAATTTGATATTAGAGACAGACAGCTTATGTTTTTATTCAGATGAAATCCTGTGTCAAATCTTTATATTCTTTTAAACTGTCTACTTTATACAACACAAGGCAGTGCTCCATTTTTTCAGAGATTAAAATTAACCCATATCTATTCAGTACATATATTATTACATAGACGCAAGCGTGGCTGTGTGGTAAGAAGCTAGCTTCAAAACCCCCAGAGTTCCGGGTTCAGTCTCACAGAGAGATAACTTGGTCAGCTATCATTTACTATATCTCCGGTCCGAGCCAAATCTTGTGAGTGGATTTGTTAGACGGGATCTAAGACAAGCCCGTCATTTATACACTGACACACACACACATATATATATGCATATATACGTAAGTATATATATATATATAATATATATATATATATATAATATATATATATATATATATATATATATATATATTAGTAAAAATTAAGTGATTAAACAAAACGATTACAGTTCGCTCTCAGGTAATCAAAATATTAGGTTGCCTCACATGAAACGTCGCATTTGAAAAAGGAAACATTAACATTATTTTTTAAGCTTTAGCATATTTATTTATTTAATCAAAATATGATCCTTGTTCATTTATGAACTTTATCCATCTTTCATCCATTACACGCATTCCATCTTCAAAAAAACATTGTCATCTTTTACATTGATAAACTGTTCGTATGTTTCAATTACGGCTTCTTTATTTAAGAATGTTTTTATTGTGTATAGCAAGCTCCAAGTGTTTGAACACGTGAGAATCACTGAGATATATATCAGGAGAATAAGGAGCATATGGCAAACTTTCATAATTCAGGTTTTGCAACTTGTGGACCGTAGTTTGAGAAAAGTGAAGCATGGATAATCATGGAGCAAAATTAGGCCATCTCTATTTACTAATCTAGGATAATTCTTTTCTTTTTAATTTGCCATGCATACAATCAATTTCGTGACCATAGGATGCTGTTGTAACAGTTTTTCGTTGTTGCAAATGACCACCATGCAGTGACCATCAACCTTTTAAGGGTGCAATGGTGGTTTCGGGTAGAGTTTTGGTGATTCTCCTGCATCTTTGGTGATGTCCTGCCCTGCACTTGTCAAAGTGTATCCATTTCTCATCACACGCAATGAGTCGATACACAGAGGGGACAAACAAGGACAGAAAAACAGATTAAGTCGATTATATCAACCCCAGTGCGTAACTGGTACTTAATTTATCGACCCCGAAAGGATGAAAGGCAAAGTCGACCTCGATGGAATTTGAACTCACAACGTAACGACAGACGAAATACATATTTCTTTACTACCCACATGGGGCTAAACACAGAGAGGACAAACAAGGACAGACAAAGGAATTAAGTCGATTATATCGATCTCCAGTACGTAACTGGTACTTAATTTATAGACCATCAAAAGGATGAAATGCAAATTCGGCCTCTGCGGAATTTCAACTCAGACGAAATGAGGCTACACATTTCGCCCGGCGTGCTAACGTTTCTGCCAGCTCGCCGCCTTATTTCACTTTCAATCTAAATAGTAATTCAGTATGGCACACGTTTTATTGGTATTATAAATTGTATTTCATGCATATACACTCGAGCTGAAAAAATTGAATATGTAAAGATTATTATCCATAAAATTATGTCCTAAACTGTAAAAGCCAACTTCAGCTTTTCTTCCGACAAATACGCCACAATTAACCTTTAAGTGAGAAAAAAATTTTAATTTCTTCTCTGCAACCTATACCAGTTGCCCATATTCGGTATGGTTGCCTATATTCGGTAATATAATTGTTGTAGGAAATAAAAGCCCACATGTATATTGGAGTTTCCTCGTATCAAAGTTTGGTTTTGTTCAAAAGTCTGCATGCATATTTCGGATATGTATCGATCTCTTATAAATTCATATGTGATTGCCTTTTTGCTATTTGCATTTGTTTGAAAAATCTGATCTATAAGTTTAATTTCCTTTGTGAGAAATGCCCGGGAAATGACAGGTATGTCACGGCTGGATTGCATAAGATAATGTTCAGATATCAATAGATATTATCAGAAATATCCTTGTACTAAATATCAATGAAAGTTTCTCTTTAAAAAATGCCCTCTTCGAATTGTATTCATGTACGGAATATAAGTATGGTTATACAAGTATACGCATGTAAGGATTAATGCATACGTATACACGCACGTACACACAAACACACACATACTTACACATCTGTGTGGTATTTTAGTATATACATATGTATACGCACACAAACACGCTCACGTTAACACACACGTACGCACGTATATATGCATAAACATATTTATATTCATATACACGTATTTACACATATCTAGCTGTGTGTGTGTGTGCCTGTGTGCGATTCTGTGTGTGTGTCTGTGTGTACTAGGTAAGAGCATATACTCTGGAAGGCTTAAATATTAATAAGTCCGTTTCACAATACTAACGTCGTGGTTTCGATAACGATCTGTTGCTTCTTGTAAGTATAATTTTTTTCTAGAATGTCTCCCCTACACCATAATTTATGAATGATGTCTGCGAGACAAATGCTGGGCATAAGATTGTCCTTTGAACTGTAAGGGTAATTTGATATCCCGGTATATTTTTGATACAGCATTACGTTGTTTCTGGAACAGAATTCAGTTAGGAGTACAAATGTCCCTGGAACATTCAAATAAGTCTACATCATTCAATGAGTTTGGGAATTAGTTTGACTAAAACATCGGAAATCCGAAAACACACAATCACCAATGTGACACCGTACTTTACACATTATCATCAAGCTTAGGTCTCATTTTAATATCCTGTAACAATTTAAAAGCAATCATTACAGGAATATGTAGGTTAAATGTAGTCTAGCCATATATCTTTTATTTCTTAGTTGTTTCTAACATTCGACTGCGGCCATGCCAGGCCAACATCTTCAAGAATATATTGTCCATTTAATCAAATTCATTACGTATTTTAAAAAGAGGATTGGTACTTATTCGATTACTCTCATTTTCAAAACTGCTACGTTACGGGGACCTAAACACACTAACACCGATTATTAAGCAGTGTTGCGGCAGACGCACACACACATACATACATATGCATATTCGACGGGCGTCTGTCGTTTTTCACCTACCGAATCCACGACTAAGGCTTTGAAAAGCCAGAGGCTAAAACAATTGTTCAAGGTGCCTCGCTCTTTGACTGAAACCTGCACCATGCGATTGGGAAGTAAGCTCCTTACCACTCAGCCATGCTCGCGTCGTTGCAATACGTTCTCTCATTTATGCAGTTGTCCATCCATTCTAAGTTGTACTCTGTGACCTTATATTTATATAGACATATTCTAATTATAATCAGTCCTAACCTTATAGATCAGTTCGTTCTCCTCTCTCAATCGCTTCTCTCAATCTCCATTTTCTCTGTTTGGTTGTATATAGATTTCGTTATAAAGATTATTATTTGTTTCATCGATTTCGTGTGTGTGTGTATGTGTGTGTGCTTGAGTGTGTTTGTGTTATATGATCCCATTGTATATATGTTTATAGCTACTATTTATAGATAGCTCTTGCCGTTGTAATTAACTCATTGTAACCCGTGTATATAAGGGAATGCATATATCATATTTACTTCGGCCAGTAGCATGTTTTTAAATAACATGGATATATACATATCGTACGCCATGCAACGTAATTTCATGATTTATTAGAATAATATCCACCCTTGGAGGACAGGTATTGAAGCCAAATATGTGTGAGTGTATCTCTGCATGTATATATGTATGCATGCATGTATGTGAATATGTATACATGTATATATATATATGCTATATATATGTACGTATATGAGTGCGAGCGTGTGTCCATGTATGAGCACACCATAGTTGATTAAGTCAATTCCTATAGACTAACTCTGATTTACTTCACTAACCAAAGATTTCTGATCTCTGAAAAGGCTGAATATTCGATTTTCTGAAATATATTCATTGCTAATATCCCAAACTATCCATCTAATAGGAAGAATATTCTTTTCATGTATCTCAGCTCTAAGTCGCGCATTCATGTATACATTACCATTTCCGATCTTATCAAATTTTCTGATTAATACTGTATCATATCCTTCCTCGTCAAAACAATCGTACGTAAAGCCAGCTACTCGACGGAGGATTATCATAAATATTCTTACAACCAGTAACAACAAATGTGCTTTAAAACTGATTAATTTAAGTAGATCTAATCACAAATACACATGATATTGCATAGCATCCTTCACGTAAACGGCGTTAATTTCTCCTTTACCATTCCTATCACTCTGGTAGATAAGCATTACTTTCACACTTAAAGAAAGGAACGCCTTTATGCTCTGCAAAACCCAGAACATCGCTCCTAAGATATCATTGCATTTCGCTTTGCTTCGCACACTTAGTAATTTTATACTTACTTCAAGAGATAATGGATCAATATTTTTCTAGAATTGTGCAGTCGATTACACAAATAATAACTAAAGTGAGTTTTCTATTCTATTTTACAAAACAAAATATGAAATATATATTTTCTTTTTTTTTGCTATCAACTTATTAAGGATTCTAACGTGAATACGCCCGCAATTTCTGTTGACTGTAAAGGCGGCGAGCTGGCAGGGCGAAATGCGTAGCCGTATTTCGTCTGCCGTTACGTTCTGAGTTCAAATTCAGCCGAGGTCGAATTTGCTTTTCATCCTTTCAGGGTCGATTAAATAAGTACCAGTTACGCACTGGGTCCATATAATCGACTTAATCCGTTTGTCCGTCCTTGTTTGTCCTCTCTGAATTTAGCCCCTTGTGGGTAGTAAAGAAATAGAAATAGGTATTTTGGCTGTTTTTACGTTCTGATTTCAAATTCCGCCGAGGTTGACTTTATCTTTCATCCTTTCGGGATCGATAGATTAAGTGCCAGGTGCGTACTGGGGTCGACCTAATCGACTGGACACTTCCCCAAATATATTTCTACAATTGTGCTGTCAGTTACACGAGTAAGTGTCGTCGTGGCTCTGCGTCGGTTACGACGACGTGATTTCCTGTTGATCCGATCAACTCGTGAAATTAACGTGCAAGTGACTGAGCATTCCACAAACACGTGTACCCTTCCCATAATTCTCGGAGAGATTCAAAATGACACAGAGTCTGACAATGCTGGCCTTTTAAAATACAGGCACAACAGAAACTGGAAGAAAGTTGTGGTGAAAGTGCACGGCTGGTTCCCCCCCCTTCTCTGGAGCCTCGTAGCACTTAAGATGTTTTCGCTCAATAAACACTCACAACGCCCGCTCTGAGAATCGAAACCGCGAGTCCGCTGCCCTAATCACTGAGCCATTGCACCTCCACTGCACACAAATAAGAACTAAGGGCTCTAATAAGTATAGGTGATATTTTTTTTGTAGTTTACATAATAAGTTATTAAATTTTTATTTCTTTTTTCTTTACTATCAACTTATTAAATACTCTAACGTGAAAGCACCCGCAATTTCTGTTGTCTGTTTCATTTGCATCACAAAATTATATAGTTTATCTGTTTCTTTACTACCCACATGAAGCTAAACATAGAGGAGACAAACAGGGACAGACAAACGGATTAAGTCGATTAAATCGACTCCAGTGCGTAACTGGTACTTAATTTATCGACCCCGAAACAATGAAAGGCAAAGTCGACCTCGGCGGAATTTGAACTCAGAACGTAGCTGCGCATTTCGCCCGGCGTGCTAACGATTCTGCCGGCTCGCCGCCTTTTCACAAAATTATGCAAGTTGTCTCAACCAGCAGGAAATTATTTCAAATAAACCAGGTCTGAAAATAATTTTCTCACATTCAGCCTATATGAAATTAAACGACAAGTGTTGCAGCATCGGTTAAATGCCAGATGTAATTCCTATGAACTGAGCCCCATTCCTGGTTTGGACTAAATTGCATTTTGTCTCTGCATGGTGGACAAAATAATCACAATTTCAGAAATCAGAATATCGAAATTTTTAATATTGGAAGAGATATCTTTATTCTTTTACTTGTTTCAGTGAGTTGACTGCGGCCATGCTAGTCGAGCAAATCAACCCCAGGAGTATTCTTTGTAAGCCTAGTACTTATTCTATCGGTGTCTCTTGACTAACCGCTAAATTACGGCGATGTAAACACACCGACATCGGTACTCAAGCGATAGTGGAGTGACAAACACAGTCACATAAACGTACAATACACACACAAACAGGCAGACACGGAACACACACACATATATTTATATATATATATATATATATATATATATATATATATATATATATATATATATATACGACGGGCTTCTTTCAGTTTTCGTCTACTAAATCTACTCAAAAGGCATTGGTTGGCCCGAGGCCATAGTAGAAGACACGCGACCAAGGTGCCACGCAGTGGAACTGAACCCGGAGCGATATGGTTGGGAAGCATGCTATTTACCACACAGCCACTACTGCGCCTATTGTGGTATCTCTCTGACAAAAATGCCCACCTTACAAGAAGGTAGTTTTGTGTGCTTGTTTAGTTGTTGGAGATGTTGTTCTGACGTTGGTTGTAAGATTTTTCTATGGGTCCTTGTCTTCTGTTCGGGGTCAGAAATCTCTCAAATTGCGTGTCTCCCTACACAAAATGTGCATATACAATTAACGAATGTATCTTGCACGTAATACTAATAGGTAAAAAATGTTAACTGTAAGAATATATGTGGCTTGGATTTTATCATATACCACTAAGAGGAAATTTTTCACATAGACCTCAATATTGAGAGGAAATACTGGGTTCAACGTACACCTTTCTGAAATGAACTCTTGGTTGTGTGGTAAAAAGATTCTTTCTTAAGTGCAGGGTTTGTGTTTCGACCTTGCGTCGTGTCGCTTTGGACAAGAATCTTCTACTAAAAGCCTGGATCGACCAAAACTTTTTCGAAGATTTTGTAATGTGAAAACTGAAAAAAGACCGTCCTCTGTGTCTGTTTGTGTGTTTGCTTGTCCCCCACCTCCAGTTGACAACGGTTGGCGCTTCTTCAAAAGAAACCTATTGAATAAATACCAGGTTTAAAATAAGTGCTGCGGTCGATTCAGTTGATTAAACAAGTAGATGCTCCAGCATGCCTACAGTCTTATTCCTGAAACAAATGGAAGATCAAAATTAAAAGAATCCAAGACTTATAACTGTTACATAGTAATTCCTTTTAATGTCTATGCGGCGATGTATACGTGTACCATTCTGCTCTTTGAATATAAATTACGTTCACTTCAAATAGGTGAGCCTTCCCTGTAACATTGTTTGAAAAGGAATGGAGGCTATTTTATTCTATAGAATTTTTTTCTATTTTTCCATCATTTTCCTGCCCGTTAAATATTCATTTTTCCCTTCAAGTCGTTGTGTTTTGTTTTCGCTAATAATCTAAAATATAAATATATACTTCATACAAAATGCGAAGCCACAAAACTTATCCAAATTTTCTGAAATGTA
Source organism: Octopus sinensis (assembly GCF_006345805.1). Taxonomy (NCBI): domain Eukaryota; kingdom Metazoa; phylum Mollusca; class Cephalopoda; order Octopoda; family Octopodidae; genus Octopus; species Octopus sinensis. Next base: position 5,904,267 of record NC_043001.1, on the reverse strand, counting down.
TTCCAGTTTTTATTCTTTTTCTAGGTTAGAAATTTTTGTTCATACGTGTATATTTATTTATCATTTATTTATTTTTTTTTCTTCTTAGAATTGATGAATTTTAATTACTGTGTCTTTTAATGAATATTAAACAGATGTTTTATTTATGAAATGCTAATTAATACGATTCAAAGGGAAAGAATAACAATTTTGTGCCTTCCTTATTTCAGTTTTTGCAATCATATCGGAATATGCCTTGTAGGCACCTGCAGTTTTCTTCTGAAATATTTGCAGACTGATTATTAATGGAGATATTATGGATGATATGGTAGAGTGTAACACTATACAATTTATGACAACGATAAGAATTAAAATCATATTGAATCAACGTGAGGTTCTTCGTGACGCTGACATTCTTCGGTCCCCGTCTCATGTTAAAAATGTGTGAATTGTTAAGGAAGTAAAACATTATCAGAAAAAAAGTATACTTGCATTAAATGAGGTCTTCTCTGTATTTAATATAGAAATAGAGGCAGTTGGAATGGTGGCAGAAACGATAGCGCCCCAGGCAAAATGCATGCAGCCATTTTGTCGCAATTTTTTTTATTTAACATACAGTGTTCAAATTCTTCGAAAGTCGACTTTACATTTCATCGACTTACCACCTCGAAATTTGTCACTTTCAGGCAACATTTGAAATCGCTGTACCAATGAAAGAAAACAATATATTATCATCACTCTTTTGCTAATTAGTAACACTGACATAATATAAATTATAATTCTTCAAATACGTCTCGATACGTATATTTGAAATATCACCACAAAACTTTGGATAAGAGCATTACGTTAGAAAATATAAAATTATAATTCCTGTGAAAACATATATAAATTTATGTAAAAATATAAAATCCAACTTCTGATGAAGTTTACTTTGCAAGTATTACGATCTGAAATCTAGCGTTGAATAAACATTGTTATAATCTGACGCGGTCATATGAATATTATTAACAAACTAATTGCGAAAAGTTTGCATTCCCTGACATATTTGTCGCAGTCCTCCAGTGAACTGCTTGAAGATTTTCCTTTATGGAAATAATTTTACAAACCATTCATACGTGTACAATTATAAAATGCCCATGTGTGTGTGTCTGTGTGTGTGTCTGTGTTTGTGTGTGTGTACATAACTGTGCATGCATATATTTACACACTTTCATTTATAGGTGTGTGTGTGCCATATATATATATATATATGTGTATGTTTGTGTGTGTGTAAAAGAGGAAGAGAAAGGGTGAGGCATAACAAGCATCTCAAGTCATATACATCATTTTATATTATTCTTGAATTAGATGAAGTCTTACAAATTTATTTGGGATATGTCGATTGATAAATATATATGAATATGTGTGTGTGTGTGTGTGTGTAGGTAGGTAGACAAATAGATACATAGATATGGAGATAGATTGACTGATAGGTAGATATATGTGCGCGTGTGTGTGTGTCTTAATCCCAAATAGACACGATGGCCGGTGATTCCATGTGATGGGCTTCCCGATTGTGGAGTTGTTTCATATTATTACATAAATGACAGTATTAATACGCAAATAAAGAACCTTCATCCAATAATGCAGTATTGAGCACTCATTGTTCTGTGTGAGTATATATATATATATATATATACATTACTCTTTTAGTCATTTCTTTGATTCAGTCATTTGACTGTGGCCATGCTGGAGCACCATCATTAGTCAAGCGAATCGACCTTAGGACTTTGTAAGCCTAGTACTTACTCTATCGGTCTCTTTTGCCGAATAGCTAAGTTACGGGAATATAAACACACCAGCATCGGTTGTTAAGCAATGCTGAGGGGACAAACACTGATTGGAAACACACACACACACACACACACAAACACACACACACACACACACACATATATATATATATATATATATATATATATATATATATATATATACGTATATTCGACGGGCTTCTTTCAGTTTCTGTCTACCAAATCCACTCACAAGGCTTTGGTCGGCCCGAGGCTATAGTAGACGACACTTGCCCAAGGTGCCATGCAGTAGGATAGAATCTGCAACCATGTGGTTCGTTATCAAGCTACTTACCACACAGCCACATATATACATTATTATAGAAATTGTTCTGTGCTTATAATTTGAAACCCAATGAAAAATATGATTTCCCCAGTAAAATACAAAAAAAGGTATATTTTATGGAGTCATTCAATAAACAATAATAACCAGAGACGATAGTAATTTGTTTTGGCACAATTCGCAACCAGACAAGCGTTAATGATGATACTGTTTATATAATTCAGTCCACATTACCTATTCAGCCATCATTCTACTTCATTTGAGAAACTTTTTATGCAATCTTTTAGACCATACCCTCTGCATATTATATGAATTATTTATATAAAATGCGTTTATACAAATCACAAAATTGACACAAGTGGATTAATTATCCTCAACTTGGATTTCTGTTACTGTTATTTCCTAGAAATAAATAGAAGAAAAAAAATAGGAATCAAACAAAATAAAGCGTTTTTGATGATAAACCATACATTAAAAACAAAATGCAAAAGAAAAATAATTATGAATCTCCAAGGATTTGCCATTTATAGATTGCAATTAGCAATAGTGTCTACTGCTATTTCAAGAACGTATTAATGGCTGTATAGTTTTAATGTTAATATGTATTATATATGTTTATTTTTCCAAAACATTTAACAACATGAGTTTGTAATTTTCTCCCAGCTTGATACTGAGTGGCTTTTAATGTTTTCAGCAGCGGCCTTCTCAGTGTTTTATCTCCTGATGCTAATTTATTTCAATTTGTTTGTAAATGATGTAATACGATACATTGTGTAGCAAATAAATACAATAGATAAAAAACAAAATAGATATGAAACATGAAATTATAATGCAAATTACTAATCAGTAGCTATTAATAATTTAATTTAAGAGAGACTGGATAATTACAGTCTTTGAAATGAAATTTGAAAAAAATAACAAAGACAATGAGAACACCATATTTTCTATGCCATTCACGGTTGAAATGTGCATAAAAATAAAATAAAGTTGGAATACAATGAAGATAGCATAATGTGGCATCCAGGCGTCTCTTCATCCCACCATCGTAGTTGCATAACATATACTGGAATATACGGATGAAAGTGTGATTGTTGCCAAATATTTTGCTTCCATAAAACACAGACAGATTTGTCTTTAAACTTTTATCATAAATAATACAGAAAAGCAATGTTTACTTCAACGAATAGAACATAACGCTAGTGGCGCAGTTTTGGTGTAATATTATGTTTATTATTGAGTGAGAGACTAGTGCATTCCATCAGAGAGACACGGCAGTAAATATTCGAAGCTCAAAATACCCATCATGACAACCTGACCAAATGCATGCATCACCATCATATATGAGAAGCATGGTGATCATATATCAGGATAAAAAGTTAATAATCTTCAACGAGGTGGGCTAATTAGGATTTTCTTCAAGTTGAGTAGCACATCCTGCTGAAAACGTGCCTGAATAAGATTTGTTTACCTCATGTTTCTGAGGTAAATTATTCAAGTCTCAAACAATTCTTTTCAACACATGGCTATGATTATCCCGCACGACTTTTGCTCAGGAACAGAGATGATCATATCGTCAACCATTAACTGACGTGCTCTATTGGTTGCGATGAAACAAGTCACAATCATGTCTGTGATACAGAGCAGAATATTTGTTGTAGCTCATGTTTAATATCATTATTATTATTATTATTATTATTATTATTTATTATTATTATTATTATTATTATTATTATTATTATCATTATTATTATTATTATTATTTATTATTATTATTATTATTATTGAGTGAGAGAGTAGTGCATGCCACCAAAGTGACAATGGGGTAAAATATACGAAGCCCAGTATACTCATCAAGACTATCCGTCTTGTAAGGGATACTAAGCACATGCATCACAGCCATGTGTTCGCGACATGGTGATCTCATAACAAGATAAACAGCGCATGACCTTGCAGGTGGGACCCAGTTAGAATTTCTTTCTGGTCAAGTAACCCATCCCGCTCAACAGGTCCTTTAATAAGGGTTGTTTAAGGATGTTGAACGAACTACCCATGTTTTCAATGGTGAATAATCAAAATCTCCAAGAATCCCTCTCAACACAAAGCTATGATGCTCCCCCACTACTTCTGCTCGTGATCAGAGATGCACATATCTTCAGCCACGAAGGGAAATGGTCAACTGGTTAAGGTCAAACAACTGACAAGCAAATCTGTGGTATTGAGCAGAATATTTGCTGTAGCCCATCTTTTATACCAAGACAAAACAATGTACATGATAACACTTCCAATCTGTTAAGATCAGAAGTCACGAGAACAACTGCTTTGTACTGCATCAGTGCAGTTCTTCTTCTTTTTCTTCTTCTTCTTCTTCTTCTTCTTTTTCTTCTTCTTCTTCTTCTTCTTCTTCTTCTTCTTCTTCTTCTTCTTCTTCTTCTTATTATTATATTATTATTATTATATTATTATAGTTGTTGTTGTTGTTGCTGTTGTTGTTGTTGTTGTTGTTATTATTGTTGCTGTTGTTGTTATTATCATTATTATCATCAGCATCAGCATCATCATTATTATTATTATTATCATCATTATTATTATTATTATTATTATTATTATTATTATTATTATTATTATTATAATTATTATTGTTGTTGTTGTTGTTGTTATTCCTTCGTAAAATAGTGTACGTAAAAATACACCAGTTACTTTAGTCATCTGTCATGTCACAACAAGGACATGAGACAGATAACACTTTCCTGAAGATGTTTATCTGTGCCCAATATGGCTGCTCTTTGCAAGTCATCAGTCTTGCATGGGATTTCCAGTTGCCTTAAGAAATCTTGAACTTTCAATTGGATTAAGCCCAACGCTCAAATTGTAGCACTTCGAATCAGTTAAGATCAGGAACCAAGAGAACCACTTCCTGATACCGCATCACCAATATGTTACTTTCGGAATCAGAGATTCCTTATGCATCGAAGATCATTCTTACAACTGTTGCTGTTCCCAACAGAACATATTCCTCGACATATTAAAACTTGTAGAATTTCCTTTCCGTCCATTTTTAATTGGTATCTACCCACACAAATTAAATGGATTCTGCCAATATTGAGGTACCATTAAAATTCTTTGTGAAACGCATTCTTACTTGAAACGAACTGTGAAATAATAAATTTGAATCTCCTCAGAAACTGATTTCCAACTTCAGTGCCTTTATGTTTCTATATTCTGGATAGGGAGAGTCTGTAGTGGTTCGTTTCATTTTTCTTTTAACAATCTCTATTACTCCTCTGACACATTTGTATTATTTGAATCACAACGAGTGTTCTATCACTTGCCAAACTTTTTAAAATGACAACCGGCTCAGCGCAGGCGCTTCAAAAAAATTTATGGCGCCAGAGCTAAATCTTGGGACATGCAACTAACTTTTGTTCATAAAGATTATCTCGAAAGACATAAGGAAATATTGGAGGAGGATCCATATTAGAGGTGTAATATGTTATGTTCCAAGCATTTAGAGACATATCCAAAGTAACAGGATTATTGAAAATTGGGCAAGGTTTTGAGTGTTAACACCTAGCTTTCAAGATAATAGATTCTCATCCTTGCTATAATGATTTCAATTACCCAGTAATACTGGTATCAAAGATACACTGACGATTTTGTAACAAAATGGATACATTAGACAATGATGGAAAGAGCTTTACTCTACTTTTAATGTAAGCAATTTCCAACCACAGTTCCATATCTCGAAATGCATAGGAAGTAAATTATCAATCGGTAGATATAAATTTGAAATGCAACGCTGCAACTACGATGCAACTTGTCATAGAACGGAGATGAGAGGACCTTAAATTATTACTCACACATTCCTGTGAGAGGCCTTGATTATTCTAACGAAATCCGATTAGATACTGAAATCCAATTAACTAATTATTCATTGGCATGATAAATATTTAACTCAAATAATTATTCGCCGTTATAGAGGATAATTAATTATCACGATAATGTCTAATTAAAATGATCAAGTTGGAGTTGTAGATGATCTATATATATAATACACATCAAATTACAGGCTTCCCCATTTGTAGAATTATAAGATTTGTTTAAACGTAAGCAATTTCTTGCAGATCCTCTTCTGTTAAAAGCATTCCATATTCTTTGTTCAAGAAGACCAAACTCGGCAATTTTCACTACATTCCTCCAAATATTTTATAATCGGATGTAATTTTAAATGAAAAAAGAAAATAATTACATAATTATAATACACTGCTTCGGTACTATGATTGTCAACGCGACTATTTTGCTCCTCTTGGAGAAATTGGTATCTCCATTACTGTAATCCCTTCCTTTACATCACCATTGGGCAAAAGTTCGGGAAACCCTATTTCCAGACCTCTATTGCAAGCACCGCTGCATTTGCCGATAATGCCACATGCTAAAAAACGGGGCGGGTGAGGCCAGGGATTCGACACCATCACTATTCCCATCGATAATATATTTGAAACCGGAAGCATTAATTCACGTGCTACAAATCAGCACATAGCAGATAATAATTCTTCGTTAATCACAATTTGAGTTTATATCTTGATACTGCCCGATCTCATAACATTAAATAAATTAAATGAAGAAACCCCTTCTATATACATATAAAACTGTTTTGTAGAAATAATGATTACTCATGTTTTGCTGATCACATTATTTTAATTGTAAATCGAACACATTTAACTGACTGTTTGTCTATAAATACAAAATAATTACAATGGATATATATTATATACGTAACTCAAATGTGTCAAATATGTTTATAATCTTTATATTTACAACTAATAAATTCTTATACTATATAGGTAGAATATTTTGCCCTTCCTAAAGTAAAACGGAAAATCCCGCTCTGTGAAACTAATATAAACGACTTTCGATTATGACTTACCTACTAAAAATTATTCCGACATCATATATATTCAGATATCTGATATTATATTACAGGACTAAATTAATAGTGTCGGAAAGAATCACAAAATCATCGACATCCAACAAAACGGTGGTAGTTGTTTTCTGTTGAAGGCGACGAGATGGCAGAAACGTTAGCACGCCGGGCGAAAAGCGTAGTCGTATTTCGTCTGCCGCTACGTTCTGAGTTCAAACTCCGCCGAGGTCGACTTTACCTTTTATCCTTTCGGGATCGATAAATTAAGTACCAGTTACGCACTGGGGACGATATAATCGACTTAATCCGTTTGTCTGTCCTTGTTTGTCCTCTCTGTGTTTAGCCCCTTGTGGGTAGTAAAGAAATAGGTAGTTGTTTTCTGTTTTACTTTCTAAAAAACTACATTAACTCTCATACCAGCCTAGAAGCAAACTACAATTCTTTTCATTTAGAAAGTGTGAAAAAAGCTGTATAACTTTCCAGATTTATTTGTAAACTAGCAGCATACTCAGAAAATTAATTTTACTGTTGCCAAAAAGGGTTAATGAGGAAGTGATTTTTTGTAGAATTTGCTAAAATCTGATTTGCTTGTATTTTGACATGTGAGAACCATAAGCCGATTTATGAAGACATTCTAAACTGTTTGCACAACACGGATCGAAATTTACAGTGAATGCAAACTTGATATCTAACATATTCTCACTTCAATATTGTTTCATTAATTTAGTATAAAAGTTTTTTAAAAAAATGATATCACCTAGTTTCTAGTTCGCTAATCGGGTATATTAACGAGATTACTAGCGGCTTTATACGAAAACCTATTATATGTATTTCCCGAACGCAGACGTAAAGCTATGGCAAGAGAAGTAATCTAATATTTGAAGTTTCGTCCTACTCAGTAAATCACCCGAGATTCTAGAGAGAATATCAGGAAATATTAACAAGGAATTACCTTAATTGTACTGCAGAAGCATGGCCAAAAACACTAGCTCACACCGAGAATACAATACTTGAAAATGCAAAAGTACAGATGCCTTCTTTTGGACTACTGGAAATAACATGTATATATTTTTTCACCTCCAAAAATTTCAGCCAGAGGCTAAGGCTATGCTGGAGTACCACCTTTCAGTGTGATTGGGTGTTTTTTTGTATTGCTTTTCGTAAATGAGCTTGACCGAACAGCTCTTTAGTTTGCCGCCTGCCGCGATCAAGGTGCATCGAAGTGAGATAGAAATTTGTCCCGAGGTTTTTACAATAAATCCATATCTACATATCACAAATCGCTGAGACTATTGGGAAGAATATTGAATAGTATTCGACACATGAAATCCGAACTATTACAGCATTAGGTCTTTATTCATATTGCAGCAGATGACATCCATGATATTATGGACGGCCGTACCCTCTAGTGGTCGGTATAACATTCAATTCTACATTTAATAGCTAGACATACCTGAACCTTCCATATACAAGAATGCTTATCTCTCACACCTTCTCTCTAAAGAGGAGGGC
>NC_043001.1:5858240-5890740 GCF_006345805.1 Octopus sinensis | reverse complement strand
ATATATGTATATATATATATATATATATATATATATAATATATATATATATATATATATATACATATATATATACAACATGTGATGTTGATGCAAGTCATTGTTATTGGTGCATCTGTCATACTCGCGATTGTTCTCCTTATTTTATTTGTTATTTTATTTATTCAGTTTCTATAGCTTCATTTTCCTTCAAATGCCGACCTCTTAGAAAACATCTCCCAGTTTTTTTTTCCGCTCCTCTTCAAGCATTTCAGTAACTCTTCCCTATTTTGTAGCTCAATATTTGGGTTTTTATTCTCCCCATGTATTTTATTTAACTCCTTCTCTAACTTCTCTTCTTAATCAAATAAATGAGTAAAATAAAAATATTAAAAACACTAAACACACATTCATGTATTTGTTTTTACATATATATATATATATATATATATATATATATATATGTATATATACAAGTATCATATTCTCTATATACACCCATTCAATGGAACACCTACGAATACACAAACTTTAAAGGTAGCATTGCGTATACATCCATACGTACCTACATGCTGGATGGATATATATATATATATATATATATATATACGTATATGTATACATATATATATGTATATATACATATATATCTACATTATGTATATAGATGTATACATATGTATATACACGTATATGTATGTATATAGATGTATATATATGTATATATTTGTGTATGTATATATATGCAGGCATCAACACTAATACATTATCTCACACGCATACACACACATGCATATATATGGGAATTATATGCCCATATACAAGGCAAAAATCATACATACATAAACATTCAAAAATATGCAAATACGCAGAATGTTATTTGAAATGAATTTACGACTTTATAAATAGATTCTTCCTGTCACAACAACGTGCCTCTTCATCTTTTGAAGGAGTTACAATTCATGAAAATATTAGAAAGAAAATCTTCAAAGTCTAGCTTCGATAAAGAGAAATCATTTTATCCTAACATACAAAACGAAACACTGGCGCGCAGACACATAAGCATACACACATTCACTACCACACACACGCACACACACACACACACACACACACACACACACAACACACACACACACACACACACACACTACGCACAAACACATACGACCATGAACACAAACGTGACGCGCAAGTGTCTTCATGTACGTATGTAAGAAAATAGGCATATATATATAAATACATATACACACATATACATGTGTATATATGCGTATACATATGAGTGTTTGCGGCGTCTATACGTATATATCTATATATGAATGAATTTACATAGAAGGATAGATAGTTAAATATATAAACTTATAAATGTATATATATATATATAATGTATATATATACATATATATATAAGTATATATATATATAAGTATATATATATAAGTATATATGTATATATTTATATTTATATATATAAATAAATATATATGTATATTTATATGTATATATATATGTATGTATATATATATATATATATATATATATATATATATTGTATTTTTTGTTTGCTTGTGTGCGTTCCTCTCTCTTTGTTGGAGTGTACATATATTTGTGTATATAAGTGTTATATTCATACATATATATATATATATATATATATATATATATATATATATATATATATATATATAATATATATATATGTTTGTGTGTGCATGTGAGTGTTTATGTATGTATGTTTGTGTGCACTTGTGTGTTTTTGTATGTGTGTGTGTTATATGCATACCCATACACACCGACACGCACAAACTGATATAACAAGCAAAAGATTTTTTTAAAAAACGAGAGGAAAACTCGTGAATTCTCTATTTTTCTTTGCTTATTGTAAATTCAGCGTGATTCAGCTGTGTAAGTTTGCTTATTGATGTATGTGGTGTATTTCTCTGTTTATAGAGGAGAGAAAACTTCGCCGTGCATGCATGTCTGTATACATTTCCCCCACAATATTTGAGCGTGTGGGTATGTACCCTTTGTGTCCGACAAATGGCTAACAAATCGTGTTTATTGACTTTTGATATTTTCATGCTGTCAGTGATTGTAGTCAGCTAATACTTCTTTACATGTTTTTCTTTTACGCTGTATACTAGCAGAAATTCACCTTTGATATTTTGATGCAGCCTCCAAAGATATTAAGCCTCTTTTCTTGTCTCATCCCATAACAGACTGGCCAATTGATATGAACTTCAAATATTAAACTAGTTATTATTTTTGCCTTTGTTGTTATCGCGGTTTATCAATGTATATATTTCTTATACTCATGAAATGATTGATTGATTGTGAAGAATCGAATAAGGTCATTGATTTATGGTCCATGAGTGAAAATGCATGAAATTGGCTTGAAGCGAATTTAGCAATATGAGTGATTAACGCAATACTTGTTAATGTTTATAAAAATTCACTAACGTAAACGTAACAAAATAAATGATTTGTCATGCGCCTTTTGGTACATGATCTAATATTTTATGCAAGTGAGAAGTCGACTGGATCGATTCCAATACATGTTCAATGATCTTTTTCTGAACCATCCCATGGTGAAATGTAAAACTGAGCTGGGATGAAATGGAACTCACATCATATTCACACTAATATTTCATTAAACAGTTTTCAAAATATTTCTACATATCACTTATTTTTATTAAAACTTATAAGATTCATCTGTAAGATTGATTGAAATAAATCTGCCTATATTTTCATATTGGATATAGAACTATTAGCAGCATCAGAGAGCAGTATTATTTAATGAATTAATTAAGTAACGTCGAGTAATTAATGATTCCTATTTTGGACGTAAAGCAACATGATGAAGTATTATAGCCTCAAACTGATGGATGTGATGATCGATGTTGCCTTTCGTTATCAGAGGACATATCGTATGTTTTTTTCTTAACTCACCGGATACTTTCATGTCGGGTAACATTGTGACACTACAGTGCTTAGGCCTTATTCTATGTCTTCTTTGCGAAAACTACCGCCGGATCAATGAAATGAGACTCTTATCTAATAGATATCAGCAAAGAACTATTTGCTGATGTGTGTTGATGCCTGTGAAACCGATAATAATATACGGGTTGCACGCAAAACCGCAAGGATCAAAGAAATAATGTATTTATAAATTATTAATGCACTATAGCTGATTCGAGACTGAATACGCCGATTGCTTTTATTTTCCGTCATCGGAGAACACTTCCCCAATTTAGACGAAATGTGTTTGTAACACACCATTTATTGACAGAAAGGGTCTTTGGAATACCGTTCAAATGTGTTAGAGAATAAACAGACACATTATTGTTAGTGCTTTCGCTGTTATGCATGCAGTACACGAATAAAATGTGATTTTGTAATTGAAGACATACACAATTTTTAATCTTGGTTCTATAAAGTGTAGTTTCTTTTTGAATTTTATGAGGAATAATCTAAACCCATACTATGGAAAATGAAATGTGTAAACTGTAGTAATTATATACGTTAATATACATACTTTTATGTGAATGATTTTTATAATGTGTTTATATATATAACATATATTGTGTTTCAGACTGAGGATGCACCCCACCTGTAAGGGATCGATGCTGAATGGATTGAAACGATCGGCATGATCAATAAAGATTCTTGCGAACTCTATTTTCTATTTACCTCATTCATTGCATTTCTGAGTGTATTTGTGTGTGTACGTGTGTGTGTGTATGTATGTGTGTGTGTACGCGTGTGTGTTTTGTATACGTGCGACTTTTTAAATTTAATAAAGCTTTGCATCAGCTTAAAAGTATCATGTGGATATTGCACCTGCTGCTGCTGTTGTTATTGTCACCACCACCACCACCACTACTCTACTACTACTACTACTACTACTACTACTACTACTACTACTACTACTACTACTACTACTGCTACTACTACTACTACTAAACCATTTTGTTTTTAAAGTTTTATTCTGATTACTCTGCCCAACGAAATACAATTTCTTTATCATTGAAATGATTTCAGATTTTCCAAAAATACGCTTCGGTCGCTGATTCCAGCAACCAATTCCTCTCACGTTTCGTTTCTCTACAACAAAAATTGAGCGGGATTCAATTCGTATTTACATTGTAATTAATGTTCTTTCATAGCAAATTATTTGTTTATTGTCTGATTAGTGGAACACATAGCACAGACTTTATTAATTCACGCATAATTAATTCTAACCTAATTTTCACAGCTATAAATCGACCAGACAGACATGTAATTGAAAATTATTCATTATATAGAATTTTCAAAATGTTGACTCTATAACAAACTCAGTTTAATATTCTGCCGTAGTTATACAGCAGTTAAAATATAATGCGGAGAGATGCCATCAGAATCTTTGCTACGCCAGGAAATAATGCTTAGAGATATTTCATAGTTACTCATTGCAAATCCTTCGAGGCCAATTCTTCATTTTCTCCACTCGGGTCGATAAAATCAGCACCTCTTCAGTTTAGGGATCGATGTAATCAAACTTTTACCAATGCCAAAACTTTCGTCCTCGTGTCAGAAAGAATACGGAGAGCAATGCCTCAGCTAAATATGCTTAGTCCTAGAGGATTCCATAAAAAATTCATTTGCGTAGATTTTCCTTCCTTGTATAAAACTTGCCATGGAATTTCTTCTTTTGTTCATTCTTACCTTACAAAGATTATTTTTTGTATCAACCTGGATGAGATTGTGTAAAGTTTTTGATGATATAAACTTAAATTTCTAAATATTAATTTTAAAGTTTTACAGATTGAAAATAGATTATTAAAACTCCTTCACTTCAAGTAGAAATGGAAATACTCGGTCTCTTATAAATAGGACGCTGAAACAATGTGATATAGCTTATTTAATGTTCTCATTTAGTGTCCTACTTGTAGGACAGTAGGACTTAATGGTTTAATATAGAAATACTACTTGATCGGATCCATAATTCCTGAGAGAAATTGAAGTATTATAAAAAAGAATCAGTGAATCGTAATGTACGTAGATAGATCACTCTCCGCAACCCCACTCTCTTTCTCTCTCCCTTTGAGAGAAATCTCTTTATGGCCATGGTCAATTAAAATCCCAATATACATCAGAGCGAGACCCACATTGTACCAGCAGTGAACCAAGACGACGCCACACCTTTTGCGCCTGCCTTGGACACAATAAAAAACGTTTGCTCCTTAAAACGGTAGTGAATATATCAGAGGCTTATTATTTCATTTAACTCTAACCGTACATCTCTTATTACTCGGTAATGTAATCAGAATCATGACAATCCTATTTCACTACTTCTTTTACTGATTCATTGCCTTGCACGATTATTTCATCCCTGCTCTGTTTTTGATTTTTCTTCTTCATTTATTCTAAACCATTCCAAAGCCATCTGCATTAATACGATAGATAATAATGCCTTCCATGACTTGTGATAATTTGACTGGGAACTACGGTTGTCACTGCCAACAGTTGCTTACGGAGTAAGGAAGGTAGAGAAAGAGAAGAGGGGAGAGAGAGAGAGCGATTACTATGAGATTTCAGGGAGTGTGAATATCATCCTTAAGGGGAGGGAAAATATTTTAGGCTTATTTTCTATCTTGTTATGACTATTTTCTAACTATATTCTTCCTATATTCTTTTATTTGTTAGAGTCAATTCCCTGCGGTCATGCTGGAGGACCGCCTTTAGTCGAACGAATCGACGCTAGGATTTATTTTCTGTAAGCCTAGTACATATTCTATCGGCTTACAGGCTACTTTGTTTCCTCTAAATCTACTCTCAAGGCTTTGGTCGGACCAAGGTGCCACGCAATGGGATTGAACCCGGAACCATGTGGTTTGTAAGCAAATGACTTACCACATAGCCACTCCTGCGCCTATTTATTTTAATTAAATTCACTTATTTTCAGGAATCTGGCGATGAGGTATGAATTAACCAAAAAAAGGGAAAAAAGAAAGAAAAAATCAAGCACCTGCCATAACAGTACACTGCAAAACCACCTGCAAGAATTCAAACCCAAACATTTAATATTTTCAGCAAGTATTTATCTGTCTCCCATTTGTAAAATGATATCAGATCCGAACAGAAAGCACGTCCGTGATTCGAAAACAGTTTATCACTCTAAGAAAAGTTATTTCAAAATCTGTAAGGTGCAATAATATATTTGCATATCTGAAATCGCGGATCGATTAATCAGCTATTTTCATGACCTGTCTATTTAACCATATTTAATATTAACAACATAAGATATCTGCTCATAGAATGAACAGTCGTATCAAATTGCAACAAAATATATATCATATCATTTTTTTTCGTTTAATTTTTGTTTTGTTTTGTTAAAAAAATCATATTTCTTTGTGAAAAGCAAAAACGAAACTAACACAAAATGAAATTAGAAAATACAGCATCACAAGATATCGATAATCTATAAAGCTTTCCCCCCTTAAATCTATTTAATTTTTACAGCAGCTGTGTTTGAAGATATCAATAATTTCACAGAAATTTGCATTCATTCCTTGAGATTAGCTACCAAGTGGATGAAGTCGGCGTGTATTAGATGTACAATTAGAAAAATCATAAATATTGATAAATTCAAAATATACTGCACTGAAAAATCAGTTAAAAACATCCATACCATTGCGCGCCCGCGCACACACACAGCCGCATGTTTACATATGTGTGTGTGTGTGTGTATGTGTGTTGTTGTATGTGTATTCGTGTGTGCATATGTAGGCGCAGTCTCACACATATATGCTGGAATATTGATTGAAATATGGTAAAGTCTTAGCAACTTTATAGCCAAGAGACAGTGTTCAGGAATGTATAATATCAGGTCTGACATTTAAAAGACTACACACATACACACATGCGCAAAAGCACAGATACGCAAACACGCACACTCACACACACATACACACACACACACAGACAGACACACATACATATGTTTATGTTATAACAGTTATACATGACAGCGTAAATAAAATACACATCCCCAGGTAGATGATACTCTCTGATCTAAAGTACTGATACATTTTCTTCCGATATAAATTTTCTGCCATCTTTAAATATTCATATATATTATAAAGTCCTAACAGCAACCAATGGAGTCGAAGAAAAAAAAACACGATGACGCATAGGATTTTCATAATAAACAAACACGCAATTATATACATATTCTCTCTCTCTCTCTCACACACACACACACACATCTACACACACACACACAGAGGCATTATTATTGTTGTTGTTGTTGTTCTTCTTCTTCTTGTTGTTGTTGTTGTTTTTCTTCTTCTTATTATTATTATCATTATTATTATTATTATTATTATTATTATTATTATTATTATTATTATTATTATTATTATTATCATTATTCAGTATTTTTATTTTTATAGCGTGCTTTCACTTCACTACCGAGCGCAGCTCTCTGTGCCTTGGGTATGTGCTGTGATTTGTTGTGAGGCTCTGATGGTTATTGTATGGAAAGTGTTCTGCGTAGGATGTGTGCAGTGCCTAGTAGTGCAATTTTCTGTATGTTATATGTGTTTGTAAGTCCTGGTGTTTTTGTTATGTATTTGTCTGAATATTTTTTTATCATGCCTAATGCACCTACTATGATAGGAATTGTTTCTGTTTTCAGATTCCACATTCTAGTTACCTCTATTTCCAGGTCTTTGTATTTTGAGAGTTTCTCCATTTCTTTTAGAGACACGTTGTCATCTGCCGGTATTGATACATCAATTAGAAAGCATTTTTTTTCTTCATGATCTCTGACAACTATATCTGGTCTGTTGGCCTTAATTTCTCTATCTGTGTGTATCGGCATATCCCAGAGTGTGGTTGCTTTCTCGTTTTCTGTGACCTTTTCTGGTGTGTGTCTATACCATCTTTTTTCTGTTGTTATTCCATAATGTTGGCATAGCTTCCAATGTATGTAGGTTCCAACTCTGTCATGTCTGTGAATATATTCCTTCTTAGCCAGGACTGGGCAGCTAGAGATAATATGATTTATTGTTTCTTGTCCATCTCCACATATTCTGCAGTTACTTGTAATATTTCTTTTCATTACATGTTTTTGGTAATTTCTGGTGGGGAGGCTTTGGTCTTGTGCTGCAATTAAAAATCCCTCTGTTTCTGCTTTGAGTCCTGAGCTTCTCAACCATTGCTGGATTTTTCTTTGTCTATTTCTTTTGCGTTTTGTTTAGTCCAGTATTTACCATGAAGGGGCTTTTCTTGCCATCGTTTTATCATGGTTCGTTGCTGTTCTATTTTTAGTTTGGATTTCATTTGTTTTATAGCTTTTGTTGTTTCTTCATCTTCTTCTTCTTCTTCTTCTTCTTCTTCTTCTTCTCTTCTTCTTCTTCTTCTTCTTCTTCTTCTTCTTATTATTATTATTATTATTATTATTATTAGCATTATGATCGCAAGATTGTGGTTTCGATTCCTGGACCGGGCGACGCGTTGTGTTCTTGAGCAAAACACTTCTTTTCACGTTCCTTCAATTCACTCAGCTAGCTAAAATGAGTAACGCTGCGATGGACTGGCTTTCCGTCCAGCTGGGGAATACATCTGCCATTGAAACCGGGAAACCGGGCCCATGAGCATGGCTAGGCTTTAAAAGGGCGCATTTATTTATTATTGTTGCTGTTATTGTTATTGATGTTGTTGTTGCAATTGTGGATGTTGTTGTTGATCCCCTTCTTCATTTTCTTCCTCTCCTTCTTCAGTAAAAGTGCTGCGCATGGCAGCAAAATGAGACTGGATTACATATGTACACAGCCCAGCATAACCATCATGGCTACCCGTCTGATAAGGGCACCCCAGACATATGATTCATAACTATGTTCCCAACATTGAGACCTTACATCAAGTGCAACACCACATGATGTATCACGTGGGGTCCAGTTACAATTTTCTTCCGGTGAAGATGTCAACCCCATTGAAAGGCTCCCTAAATAATGTTTGTTTAAGGATGACGACTGAAACAGCCATGTTTCTAATTTGGCAGATAACCCAACAAATCCTTCTCAACCAATAGCTAAGGTTCTACCTCTGCTTGCGATCATAGATGAACATATCGTCAGTCTCTAAGAGTCATGCTGAACTGGTTAAGGTCAAACGTCTTCCTAGCAGTCTCCGCAACGCGTTCTGCAGGCCAATATTTTGAAGTTATGAGCGGCTTGCAAAACATCACGATGAATCTCAGTAGCATAACCAGAGAACACAGAGACAAGCAAAGTACAAGATGTCCGACTCAATAGAGCTATAGCTTTATAGGTTAGTGAGACTTCGTTTAGATGTGCGACTTAATAGAGACCAGGGGCCTCTTACTCTCAGCGGTCATGTTCTAGATGTTTCTTAGCAGGAACCTTGACAGCTGCTAAAAGCCCGGATCAGATTAGCCCCGAGCACAATAGTTCTCAAAGAGTGATTCCACAAACGTCAAGACTTTCAAATTCTGAATCAAGAGACCCACTGACATTGATTCGGTTGAAGTTGTGGTATAATATCATACCCAGGACAGACAGACAGACAGACAGACAGACACACACACACACACACACACCACACACACACACACACACACACACAATAAACACAATTATATAAATGGTTTATCTTTTGTATAATATTTATCTTTTTATTATCTTCCTACAGTTGGCTTCTGTATCTTTGGAGTTTCATTCTTCGCGATTAGAAAACTGAAGATGGTACCTGGAGTCAAATCACTTGTCTAATCCTGCTAAGATTGACAAGATTAAGATGAAGGCACAATCATAAATTTACCTGTTGATGGTCTTATAAAAATAAACAGCAACAATTACAACAAAATGAAACTAACGTTCAAAATGTTGATCTTGACGAACAAACGGACAGGTGATTGATGCGGTAAGTAAAACTTTGTAGGGAAATTCTATTTGATTTCAAGCAGAAAATAAGAAACCACAACGAACGCGAAATATTTTCAGTTTTTATAATTTAATCTCTAAATATCAACAGTTATCGGAGACGGATTTCGGAACTCTACTGTTTCAAATGAACTGCAAAACGCGCTAATAAAGCAAATATGAAACTTTTGTATAAAAAGTATAAGACTCGAAGAGAACCACCAATTTAATTCAAATATGATTCTCTATTTCGTGTTACACACACGCACACGCACACATACAAACACACACACAGACACACACACAACACACACACACATATATATATATATGAAAAACAGAACTATGTTACATGTTTATTCCAGGAAAACGTCTATTCCAGATGATTAACCACACACAAACTGTGTCCAATATATTTTAAAGAAATGAAACACTCCCCACCAGCTTGGAAAAACCAGTAGATCAAGTCTTCTGGATCTTTACCCCCTCATATATATTAGTCTAGCAGTATCGCCCGGCGTTGCTCAGGTTTGTAAGGGAAATAACTATAAAGCATTTTTAGAGAGTTATAGCCAAAAAATAGCAAAAAAATGAAAAAAAAATGATGGTAAATTTTTTTTAGAGTTAAAAAAGGTGGAGTTGCGTCCCCTAGACGGTCTGTGGTTTGGGTTTCTGATTCTCGATCCCATGTCGAATTTATCGATTTTTTTCAGAACTGGGCGAACTTTTCAAAATTTTCGCTGCGTTAGTTTTGAATTATGACATTGGGCTATGTGTGTGTCAAGTTTCATCAGAATCGGTTGAAAGCCGTGGTCAGAGTGAGGGTACGAGAAAACAGACACACAGAAAACGCACAGACAAACTGCCGTTTATATAGAGAGAGATATATATACATAATCATACACGTATATATTTAGGAGAAAAACGTTCATTTTTTAACGGCAGTTGGAAAATACTGTGAAGTGCTATATGATATTCTTGTGTTAAATAATATTGTACGCATACCTGCATATGTAGTTTATACTGCAGGCAGAATTTGTGCCATTCATATGTTTTCCCCCTTTCGTAAACAACCACAGAGGATTATA
Source organism: Octopus sinensis (assembly GCF_006345805.1). NCBI lineage: Eukaryota > Metazoa > Mollusca > Cephalopoda > Octopoda > Octopodidae > Octopus > Octopus sinensis. Next base: position 5,879,745 of record NC_043001.1, on the reverse strand, counting down.
TAGGCGACCGTTTCCGAAGAATTGTAGGGGAATATGATTTATAGGTTTATGTGTTTGTTTCCCGCGAGATGTCGCTGTGTTTTGCGTCTATGGTTATATATTATAGGTTTGCGCTTATATTTAATATTCAGATTTATATCCAGTCACAATTATGTGTCCCTGTGTGGATTTGACAGTTGGGTGTTAATTACTCTGCGTTTGTCTGTTTTGGGCAATATATTCTTCTGCAATGTATTGCTTTCAGGGTATAAGAACGGGTAGCATCATGGGTGGGAATGGATTTTACGTAGGAGGCTTTGGAATACTCATGATCAGTGCATATTCTTTTATTCTTTTACTTGTTTCAGTCATTTGACAGCGGCCATGCTGGAGCACCGCCTTTAGTCGAGCAAATCGACCCCGGGACTTATTCTTTGTAAGCCCAGTACTTATTCTATCGGTCTCTTTTGCCGAACCGCTAAGTGACGGGGACGTAAACACACCAGCATCGGTTGTCAAGCAATGCTAGGTGGACAAACACAGACACGCAAACATATACACACACACCTATATATATATACATATATACGACAGGCGTCTTTCAGTTTCCGTCTACCAAATCCACTCACAAGGCATTGGTCGGCCCGGGGCTATAGCAGAAGACACTTGCCCAAGATGCCATGCAGTGTGACTGAACCCGGAACCATGTGGTTGGTTAGCAAGCTACTTACTACACAGCCACTCCTGCGCCTATGCATATTTCTCAATTCTTCTAATAGGTGGCGTGAAGTATACAAACCATAATTAAAGTGCCGTACAAACTGAAATAAACGCATATATGCAGTGATGAGGTCTGTGGTGATAAAAACTCTTCGATATGCTTGTGTGTTTATAATTTGTTTTTCGTGGTGAATTATTATGAATGTGAAGAACACGAGTGATTTTAGGCATGTATATGTTTATGTATATCTTCTGAACACTATTGGTGGCGCCAAGAAAGTAAACAAAAACGAAACCCAAAAGAATGTAGGTGTGCAATTTTCATGTGAGTTTGTGTAATCCAAGTTATATCTATTCCTGGGTTTAATATTTTACGTAAAGGCAAGAAAATATCTTGAACGCCCACTTGAAATAAATGTTGAACTAAAAATATATCTATATATAAGCGTATCACTGCATCTTATCTGTGAGGTTTCATTTATATAAGTTCAGCATCGTGTTTGTTTGTTTTTTTGTATTTGTTTTTAAGTCAAGTACATAATCATCTCCACACATTTCGGAATCTGGGAATTTAAACATAATAATATAGATTATCACTTATCGCGAAGCAATTCTGTATATGCTAAGCCTTATTCTAGCGAGAGGCTTGACTGTCGCCTTTATCGGTTTTAATCTGTGGAAATCATGAAATTCTGGAATAATATTATTATGAATAAATTTGGTGATCTAAATATCAAATGCTAGCATGAAATCCGAACAGATTCTGTAGCGTTTATATATATTAAAAGCACAATTAGTGTAACTAATCCATGTTTACACTATGGAGCCTTTATGATTTCATTTGATTTAAATCGCCTTGGAGTATTTGTGGTCCAAACAAATATAATAGGATGTGATTGCTTATGATATTCATTTCAAACTACGGCACTAAGCCAGCAAGATCGATGGCGGCTTAAGTCGATTCCATCGGTTCCAGTGCTCAAATAGCACTTATTTTATCGATCTCCAAAGGGAAGAGAGACAAAGTCGGCCTCGGTGAAATTTTAATTTAGAATGCAAATGTTAGCGAAATGCGTCAAAGATTTTTCCTGGGCTGCTAGTGATTCCTACAGCTCGCTGCCTTGATACAGCTTATAATAGTAATAGTATTATTAAGGCAGCGGCCTGGCAGAACATTTACGACGCCAGGAAAAATTCGTAGCGCCATTTCGTCGGTGTTTAAGTTCTCAGTTAAACCTCCTCTGTTATAGACGTGACCTTTCATCTTTCGTGATCGAGAAAATACGTTCTAGTTTTGTACTGTCCCAGTTTTAACCCTTGCCCAAATTTACTGGCCTTGAGCCAACATCCGAAAACAAAATTAACCGCATAAATACAATTCTTTAATATATATTCCATCTTCCATAGGTATGACTTTGAATCTCCTTGCCCAACTCCTACTACTCTGCGTGAAGTAGACAGTTACTAGTTAGATTAAATGTTTATAATTAATTATTTTAGTAAGAAAGTATAGCTTTAATAAAGGCGTTCGCGATCATTGTTAATCTCTTTCCTTAGGGCGCTAACTTTTTGTTTTTCAGTTTCCTTTCGATTACGAAAATCGTAGTTCATAGCGCCTCAATTATCAGTGAAAATATGTAATTCTAAATTTCTAGTACTACAACTACCATAACTACGGCGGAAGGTGATGGTGCTACTTAGAACAATCACACACACACAAACATACACACCTACACACACATACACACATGCACGCACACAGAAAAATAAGCATTCGCCCATAAGCATATAATTCATAAAAAAGCAAAATGAAATAAGTGGAGCAAGAGCAAACACACTGACGAAAAGTGTCGCTGAAAAGGTCTAGATTTGTGACGAAAGATTTCCGGAAAATGGACTTCAGTTAGAATAACAACTGAAATATACGAGTGATAAATAAGAATATAGCGTGTATATATTTGGCAAAAAAAAAAAAAAAATGGAAATCATCCCGAAACACAACAATGCCATAATTTTATACCTCTGTTAATTGGATAAATATTACACCTATACCTAATAATCTATGTCAGGTGTCCATTTGTTTTTGAAACAATCTGTTTCGCTTTAATTGTTGTTGTATGAGGGATTGTCACCATCGATATCTGTACGATTATCTTTCCTTGTATTTCTTTCCTATTTTTCTCTTCTAGATATTCGCTTTCTCTTTCTTATTCCTTCTTCCTGTCTGTCTCTCCTTCTTTCTCTCTCTCTCTCTCTCACTCACTCTCTCTCTCTATCTTTTTCTCTCTCTCTCTCTATCTATCTATCTATCTATCTGTTTCTCGTCTCTGTCTTTCTCTGGTAAATTTCTTCTGCACTTCTAGAAATCTCCACTGAGTGAATTTATAGAATAATTAGCAATATCTGCCTTAATTAACATTTGTATATTATCTTCGGCAGTCTTTTACGATTGCGCTGGTTGCATGCATAACTACTATAGTTATTTCAGCCATTTGATATACCGCAACATATATACGAAATCGACAGCCCTTATACTACGGTAATAAAACATGGAAATAAAATCGATTGATTGATATCCTTGTATATACCGCCCGCTTCAAAGGACCTTTATTCGGCGCAAATCAAAGTTCTTTAATATACTCTATCTCTGCAGGATGTCGCCACTATCTTTGATAGTTTGAGACTGAAATTGGCGCTTACCATTTCTCTATTCTTTGCGTCATGTTATCAATTCCAATATATATTTGGTAAAACTTTCTTCATCTGCTTGACCACTCCCTGTTTTGACTTTCTACTATCCCTCATAACTTAATTGAATCACCAATGTTTCTGATTGTCTTCCTATATCTCAGTTCCCTTTTCTGACTGTTTGTCTTCAGCGCATGTCGTTGTGGTACGTAGAACAGGAGTACGACAATATTACTTGTATTAGAGTTTGAAAATGTAACATGCTCTCTGTTATGATTTCCAGTAGCTTTAGAGAGAATATATCTCATACATACCTGATTGTAAGATGGTATGTGCAAATGAATTATAGCATTCAGTTCTTTTTTAATTTAAGTCACACACACACCCATATATGTATCCTGGTATGTACTCATGAATTCAGAAATAATATTGTGAAAAACACATACAACCATATATATATATATATATATATATATATATATATATATATATATTGGGAGGTGTACTCGCATAGCAAGTGATTTGATCTGAAGTCGTGTGCTGAAACGAAAACAATTGCAGCGTGGAAGGTGTTTGTAAGCCATTTAAGAAACACACAAAAGCCGTTCGATTCACTTCAACATTTAAGTTTAATTTGTCAAAATAGTTTCGTCGCTAAAATCCGCGACCTGTTCACTGACAAAAATCCGTGCTGGTTTATATATATACTCTTTTACTGTTTTACTTGTTTCATTCATTTGACTGTGGACATGCTCGAGCACCGCCTTTAATCGAGCAACTCGACTCCGCGACTTATTCTTTTGTAAGCCCAGTACTTATTCTATAGGTCTCTTTTGCCGAACCGCTAAGTAACGGGGACATAAACACACCAGCATCGGTTGTCAAGCAATGCTAGGGGGACAAACAGAGACACACAAACACACGCACGCCTATATATATATATACATATATACGACAGGCTTCTTTCAGTTTCCGTCTACCAAATCCACTCACAAGGCTTTGGTCGCCTCGAGGCTATAGCAGAAGGCACTTGCCCAAGATGCCACGACGTCGGACTGAACCCGGAACCATGTGGTTGGTAAACAAGCTACTTACCACACAGTCACTCCTGCGCCTATATATATATATATATATATTTCAGAATGAGATACAGAACCAAGGCTGTGAAAATTTTAGAACATTTATAGATAGACGTTCTTACAGCTGTTTCCAGGATATTTATTATATCCCTTCATCGGAGACGGGGTGAGAAAATGGTTAAGCAATAGTTAATTTAGATAAGATACGAAATACAGGGTGAAGTGGAAGAATGAAAATAGATGTGAGATATTGCATTTGCAGATCTATTTTTTAGGCAGAATTGTATACATATAAGATTCCAATAACTTTTGAGTAAAATCCAATAGTAATTAAAATTGGTCATTCCAAGTGTAGCGTTTGTACACTGTGCTATAGAATCAAGGCTTTTATTTAAAGTGACCTGAAAGTAGGAAACATATTTGTAAGGCCATAAACGAAAACAAGAGGAGAAGAATGAAGAAAAGAGAAGAGAGAAGAAAGGAAGAAAACAGGAAAAGAGGAATAAAGAAAAGAAACATCGCTGGTGTGTTTACACCCCCGTAACTTAGCGGATCGGTAAAAGAGACCGATAGAATAAGTACTAGCATTACAATGAATAAGTTCGGGGGGGGGGTCTATTTCCGCGACTAAAGGCGGTGCTCCGGCATGGCAGAGGTCAAATAACTGAAACAAGTAAATGAGCATGTATTGTGAAAAATTGTCCTTAGTACAAAACGTTGCTTTTTCAGAAAACGAAATAATAGTTTCACCATTCCATATTTCAACATTAGCAACAGTTTCAATTAACAATAATATTTGGTTGGTTACATAAAATTGTATCTCGATGCTTTTATGATATTTCCAGTCAGAAATAGTTTTGCAAAACTGTCGTATGGTAGACTTACTACACTTTTGAAAAATGCTAAACTGTTGTACTACACTCAGACAGTTTTCATATCTCAGCATATGAAACAGCTGGAGATACGATAGTTTGACCAAAAGAACCGGCTATTGCAAGCAAAATTCAACAGTGGTCATATTTAGACATACGACACTTTAACATAATAACAACAATGTATATCTTTATATATGCATGAATACACATATTCCGGATTATGCACAAACACAATAGTTCGAGTCTTCTTGTCTCCATCTTTTAGATTTTATCGACAGTCCTGGAACATGCCACACAGTAGGATTGAACTTCGTACTATGTGGTTGGGAAGCAACCGTGTTACCACTCAGCCACTCCTGCGCCTATACTAATACATACTAATACATACACCAACCCCATACATACGCACGTCCAGACCAATCTTACGCACTAATACTCTCTCATACACACACACACACACACACACACCCGTATACATATTAATACATACACCAACCCTATACATACACACATCCAGACCCCTCCCACGCACTTTTAGCTGGTCACTCAACCCTTTTATCACCCTATTATCTCCCCTTATTTCGCTCTCGCGTCTCATGTTTGATCTTTGACCTCTGGCCGAAATCAGATCGCCATGTGATTCGTTAGCTACTGCACGCATTTTTTTTTTCTCTCCTTCTTTCTGTGTTTTCTCTCTCTGTGTATCTTTCTGTTGAAGAGCGTAGGCTCGAAACGTTAAAGACTTGTTTTATTATATTTCCTGAGCGCCATACTAATACAATTGTTCGTTTGTCTTCCACCTGCCTTCGTCTTTTGTTTATTTTCATAAAGCTTCCCGTTATATATATATATATAGATATATATATATTCACACACATACACGCACACCTGTGTGTCTGTATATGTAGATGTGCATACACAAATTGATAGATAGATACATAGATAAATATATAGATGCATACATACATACATACATACAGACACAGACGCATATACAGGCACGTGCACACATGCAAACACAGGCATTTGAAATTACCCTTCTCCCAAACAGTACAAACTAAAGTGTGGACGATGTGTGAACAGCAGGTGGCTTCACACTTCGTTGCATTCCAGCAGACACCGCCTGCCATATAAACTACATTATAGGCACAAGCAACTGACCATTGTCCCTCTACTACGACTATGGTAAGTTGCAGGCAGAAGCGCAACAATTATTGTAGAAGTAATCATCAGAGTCATATATCGGTGAATTAAACCCTTAATAAAATTTTTCAAGAAAAGCAACTTTGGTTTTGAATTGCTCTGTCAATGAGAGAACATTATCTACCAAAGTAAGCAAAAAAAACTGACACGGCATTAAAAGCTGTTAATGTAATTAGGAAGTAATATTTGTGGCAGTATAATGGACCTTTAGTCTTGTAGATTATCACTTGTCTCTCTAGGCCGTGTCTCCCCTTGCAAAGCAATACCCTTATGGCACTCAAAAATGAAAAACAAAAGCGAAAGTACGCCAAGACACTTTAATATGTTTTGAAGACAGAGAAGAGGAGAGCTGGTTTATGGAAGACCATCGGGCATGTGACGATACTTATTGTTTGCAAGCCAGCAACTGAATTTATGAGTCGCTAAATAGAACAGACTTAAGCTGAAACATTACCGACATTCTCTGTTACTCTACTCGAATTTCATGTTCACGTTTTCACCTGTAATTAGTGAAGCACAATGATATGGAAACGCACTGCCTAAGTATCACTCCTGCGAAATTAAGATTCTCTAGCCAGAATGGAGAAAGTTTTTTCGAAGACTAAAGTTTTCACTATTGCTGTAAGTGTAAAAATTTGTAAATTTGCCAATTTATCATTTAAGCATATAGACGCATGTCTAGACACGCAAGTATATGCATGGGAATACATGCATGAAACAATACAAATCTGCTCCTGCACTGACACCAAATACTGCAAAATTAACTTGTTGATGTTGAAATTGTAATACATGAAAATCATGCAAGAAATCAGTTCTTTCTTCTTTGACAAAGATTCTCGAAATAAAACTGAATGATGGCATACAATTAGACATAGATATATAGATAGATATATAAGTAGTTATGCAGGTAGGTATATACACACACACATACATACATAATACATACATACATACATACATACATACATACATACATACATACATACATACATACATACATACATACATACTTACATACATGCATATATATTCTCATCTAGCGATGAGACATGATTTTGTAACTGGGAAACACTATAATGTAATCTATCGAAAGGATAATCCCGAGGAGAAAGAAATAAGAACCCACAGTATGATAGAAGCTATAGCCATTCATAATAAAAAGGAGTGCTGAGAGAATGTCCCTCTGAAAACCTCAATAAAACGAAGGACCATATCTAGTGATATGCAATAGAGAAGAGAAACTGTGTGCAATTATAGAAATTAGCTGCCCAGCGGATGTTAACATAAAGCTGAGGATCAGTGAAAAAGAGAATACCTATGCTGAACTATTGAGAAATCTGCAGTTACTCTATCCAGATTACAAGTTCCGGTTTATACCTGTAATTACCGGGATCCTGGTATATGCAACACACTATCAAAATACCAATCTTGAGAAATTAGGCTTCACAAAACCAGAAAGGTGAATGTTAATTCGACGATTTCAGATCCAATCCATCACTGGAACTGTAAAAATCTGTAAAACCTTCCAGAAGTTTATCATTTAAACATATACGAGCATGTCTAGATATGCAACTCTATGCATGAGAATACATACACAAAGCAAATCATACACATTTTTGCACGTGCATATGTACATACATAAAAGCAAAAATACTATGTTGTGATGTTGTACTCTTTTTCACTGATCTTCAGCTATATGTTCACATCCGCTGGGTAGCTAATTCCATAATTACGCACAGTTTTTCTTCTCTATTGCATATCACTAGATAAAGTCCTTTGTGCTTACGTCTTATTGAGGTTTTCACTGGGGCGTTCGATCAGCACTCATTTTTATTATGAGTGGCTAGAGCTTGTATCATACTGCGGGTTCTTATTTCCTTCTCCTCGGGATTATCCTTCCCAAAAGGAACCTTGGATCTAGATTAGAAACCGTTTCTTTCTCTATTGGCTAGAAATCTTCAAATAAAACTGAACAATATCATACATACATATACACGGTGAGTGAGCATGTGCTTAATATTTCCCGCCGAGTGATGTGAATATACGCCACCGCCCCCCAAAAGACAATAAAACTAAACGAATATCCACTGATTTGTTTCCGTTGTTAAATATTTATTTGTACTAGGATCCATTCAAGCTATACTAGCTGCAATATATATTTACTGACCACGTATAATGCACTTTATTTAACGGTAAACAATATATTATCTTTCTTGAAACATGATATCTTCCACAACTATCGTGTTATTTAAACGATGGCATTTCCAATGCAACCTCACACATATTCACAATTCCATAAATTATATTAACTTGCTTTAAGATTTTTTGTTACTAACACTAAAACGTACTAAATACTTGTATTGTTTTTCATTATTATCACGATTCTGTCCCATTAATTTTTTCTAAACGTAAATGTCCACGATTTTCTCGATTCAGTGTTCCTAAAAGTATGCGCATCTAAACAATTAAATGATGATATCTGCGAGAGTATTTCTTTTTATCTCGGGTCCGTAAATCGATTTGGTATGTTTAGTTTTAAGAAATTCTATTTCAATTTAACTCTTCTATAAACTCATCCGATACTTCAGGAGGATGAGACCTCCGTCGATCATGAATGACCATGGGATTGCACCTACAAAGTTAACCTCTGGGACACAAGTCTTGGTAGGGCTGTTTATGGAAGGCCAGCAATTGCCCATGCATACCAGCCTCCCCTCTCAACACCTCTGATGTTACCCAAAGGAAAGACAAAGGCCGATAAAGTTTGGCACCAGTGATGTCGCAAATCCTTTCTACAGCTGAGTTAAATGGAGCAACGTGAAATAAAGTGTCTTGCTCAAGAACACAACAGCAACGGGGTAGGGGAATTGTACTCACAACCTCACGGTCGTAAGCTCGACGTGTTAACTACTGAGCCATGCGCCTTCACATCCGATGCTATACATTACAATATCACATAACTCTTTGTTATATTACATCAGTGATACGGTAATAGATGAAGATATTGTTGTCGTTCTAATCTAATCCGGTATTCGATGAAAATGCTGTCAAGAATATTATAACTAAGTTATATATAAACAGTTGGATTGGAGGAAAAGGAGTCCACTCAGAAGTACGCAACACAGTTGATGAGGTGGAAGTATCGCAAACTGGTATTATGTGTAGTATAACCATAAGTATTCCGTGGATATATACCCATGTCCATTGAAAGTCTGTATCTAAAACTTTTAACCATATTAGCTACATTTTTTCTCGGGATCATAGTTCGATAAGATACATCCTTTTTAATAAATTGAATTATTATATTTTCCTCAACTCTCTATATGCAACACATTCCATGTTTCTTTACATCTGCAGTTCAGAGACTTCATTTAATACGTTCCCTCTTTAGATCAATACATCACTTGTTTTTACGATCGTTTTAATCTCTTAAAATTTGATAATTATTGCCTTTGGATATGAACAAACAGTCTTCCCAGTTTGAATGGCTACGTTTATCAACTGAGAAGTTACAGCTCCCGTAACACGAAACTGTGAATGTAACGCAATCGAAATTCCTCAGGCCTTGACACCGTGCATGTCCACCTATAGATAGGCTAGTATCAAATGGCTTGCATAATATGCAGTTTATCACACTTAGGAATGATGACGAAATTCTGATGATCGATGCTTCTGATAACATCCTATAGAGAAGGTGTTTCGTGGTGTTATCGTGTGTGTGTGTGCGTATGTGAGTGTGTGTTTGTATGTATCTATGTTGGTTCAATTTGCAGAAGGCATGTGCTTGCTTAAAGATCTCAGTAAGAACTGCGAAGTAAGAGAGAAAATAATGATAGTTAATGTAATAAAATTTCTGACGTTTGAAAAGAAACTGCGGGATAAATGACAATGGCAATTAAATTCCGTTTAAAATTCAATGGAATTCATAAGCGAATACCTTAATCAATTATCATTTAAACCATTCCTTTAAGTTCTCTGTCGACTACCCCACGAGGTACTACAGCTCAAAAATTATAAAATTTATAACCCATAGTATATTGAAAGGAAAAGGAGTGTAATTTTTTGTACGATATGTAAGCGTGAGTTTGTTTTGCTCAAAATATATGTGTATATTATATATTATATATATTCATATGTATAAATATATGTGTATATATATATATATATATATATATATATATATATATATATTATATATATATATATATACACACATACATATATATTGTTGAGCGAAGGAGGTAGATCAATATTAGAAAACAACCGCTAAAATGATTTTTTCCTTTAACGCCAAACTAACATTGCTGTTGATTACAACCCAAAAATACAGCACGCAATGGATTTGATTATAATATTGTTTGTACATTCTAGATGTGAACCGCAGGTTAATTACTTTAGCTTCACAATTTTTAAAGATAATTACACATACTATAATATATTCATTTTGTATTCGGCAGAAATTAGATTTTCAGAAATATACATTCCTTCATTAAAATTGAAAACGACTGCATAAAACAAATCCGAACAAAATGGCAAGTGAAACTATATATGTAGTAATATAAGTCTTTCACGACGACAATCACGTGTGGCAAATGGCGTTTCTTGGTACAGAGATACCCATCTAAAATTAGGTTGGGTAATATACTAATAATATGTATATCTTCCCCACAATCTCTGTAGATATATGGTACAACAAGGCACCAATATTTACTGGAAAATATCAATCGTAATAAATACGACGCTATTGTATATATATATATATAATATATATATATATATATAGCAAAATTAAGGAACGGCCATAATAGGCCATTCAACCCACTAGAAATAGCAGCCAAGGCTTCAACCGCAAAACAATATTAATTCCGTAAACCAGGAGGAAATTTTTTAAATTTTCTCCTGGTTTACGGAATTAATATTGTTTTGCGGTTGAAGCCTTGGCTGCTATTTCTAGTGGGTTGAATGGCCTATTATGGCCGTTCCTTAATTTTGCTGTTGAATTTATTAATAGTCTCTGACTATTTACTTTTTTCCCACTAGGCCGCTGGTGGCAAATAATTTCTACTGAATTTTTTGCCACCCTATATTGATTAATAAATATATATATATATATCTTACGCGACCCTCGCTGAAGAAGCGTACAGATATGCGGAACACTAGATGTTCAGTCTGAGATATTCTCGATTCGGTTATGGGAAGTTTCCTCCGGGTATCATCGCATGTCTATACTTTTGCGCTCTTCATACAACACAGGGAGTGTTTTACTTCTATTTCTACCAATGTAGGTGTCTCCGCACACAGTCACATTTAGTGACGATGAATGTTTCTTTTATGGTATCGTATTGCGACCTACTGCTTATATTAATTTTATATAGAAATGAGTACGTGTGTTTATGCATACATATACGTATACCTACCTACTTACACACACACACACAAATATATATATATATTTACACAAAACTGTGCATCATTAGAAAACATTTTAAGTCTGCTTACAATCTAACTTTGCTTTTCATAGAACTCTCTTCGATACTTCATGAGTGTAGCCTCACCCACTAGGATGTTTGGAAAACTCATATGTGTTTTGGCTGATGAATACGGGACACTTGTATTTGCTGCAATATTTGCAGCTTTTAATAAATATTTTCTTCGTATGAAACAATAGTACTGAACAACTAATCCATTCTTGTTGCTTTTTTCTTGTATATATTTACACAGATATACCTCCAGAGGCGGTGGGGTTAAATATATGAATGTTTGAAAGCGAAGTTACTATCCACGCTTAGTTTGGAACAAGGCTGCCAATTCTGAGAGGCAGGGATGTTCTTTCCATGGCCTTCAGTGTTCAACTACTACACGTAATATCATCACTGCTGGGATAAAATGCAAATTAGACCTGAACAGCATCTGAATTTAGAACTGGGAAAGGTATGTCTTAGCATCATGCACCACGCGGTGAAGATACTGCACATCGCCGATTTATATCGCGTTATAAGAAAAACAGATTCACGTTAAGAAATTTTCATTACATTTGAATTAGGGACTAATCAATTCTATTTGCAGTTATGATAAGTATGTATATATGTATGTATGTATGTATGTAGGTATGTATGTATGTATGTATGTATGTATGTATGTATGTATGTATGTATGTATGTATGTATGTAAGTATGTGTGTATATATGTATTTATGTATGCGTATATATATATATATTATATATATATATATATATATATATATATATATATATATATGTGTGTGTGGTGTGTGTGTGTGTGTGTATGAATTCCCTTTCGAAACACTGTTAGGACACAGAAATGTGTTAAAAGCCAGCTGGAGGAAATGTCTTCCTGGGGCTACAAGTAGCATCAACCCTTGAGAGTTAACCACATTTAGGTGGCAAATATATATATTCTTTAAAATGGCTATAGGAATTCTTCAGTTTAATGATAACTGCGCAGAACTTTACATAACAACAAACAACAATAAATGTCTGCATATGCACACAAAGTGTATGTGCCAACCCCATATTCCTGAATATTACACAAATATTTTAAGTTCCATGCGATGCGTATTATACAGTATAACGATATTATTGATTCCTCTTTATACTCACATTTACATATTTGGTTATAATCTACTTCCGTATGCTAGGAAAGATTAAAAATTTAATTTGTTTATCAATAGCAACTTCTGTGGTTCTGTTCTTCTGAGGCAAATAACCACCGCATACTGGTATTAATAAGTATTTACCATTTAATACGATTTCAAATATAGAGATGAAACATCTCAACTGAATATTAAAACAGATTATAACTGATAAACAGAATGGGGGAGGGGAGAAAGTATTGGATAGTGTATGTATTTTATATGCACTGGCTGCATCTGTGTGTGTATGGTTGCGTTGCCACAGGTGGAGATCAGACGAGTAGGAAAGAAATGGAACTGTGATGCACAGGTAATTAAATTAATGCGAGTTCGAACGCGCATACTTCTATGTTAGGCAATTTCTGTAGTTTCCTCCAGATATTCTAGATATATAATCATTTGCGAATAATAAATCATTCTTTAGCATGGTGCATCGATGAATATGATTTTATAATTCACAATAAACTAAACCGAGTGAAATACGTCAGCGAGGATTATTTCTGTTTTCCTTTCAGTTTGAGATTTTAGTACGGTGTTAGCGTTGTTAAATAGTCATTGATGGAAAACAACATGTGTTGGGGTGGCCAACCGATAGATTCATAAAGACCACAGTAGTATCTGCATTAGATTTTATTCAGTTTTGTTAACCTGAGACCTTTGCATTTACATATAAACTGCAGTCAAATAAATAGAAAATAATTCAAAAGTTATCAGATGAAATAAGTGACAAATTTAAACAGAAATAATTACAATGTGATTTCAAAAAGCTCTCCAATTAAGATTCATGTAACGCCTGAATTAGTTGCAAGCTTAACAAGTAGAAACAGTGAGACCATCTATCTTGGAACTCAGAGACATTCGTTCGTGTAACGCCAAAGATCTTTCTATATGGGAAATAATTACTCCATATTTTTATAATCTCCTACAAAATTTTTAGAACATTCGTCAAACATATTTGGCAAGATTTCAACTCGCTTGCTGAAATATGCGATCTGATGGTCCTAGCCCGGTTTGATTAAGCATCAATACCTTTTTATGTTTACAGTATGAATTGTACGTTAATGGCCTTGCCTTTTATGTCTATATTGCAGGATGCGGCTCTGAGTTGGAAAAAGTAACGCATGATTCTTCTCCCCAAAATTCGGTGACTGCCTCACTACGCAATATTTCATACAACATTAACTAATTCAGCTTCAAGACCAACTGTATCGTCATAAAAGCCATAAGTCACCACAAAAGACATAGACTGTTACGGGAAAATAGCTCGACAAATCATCTTTCGCTCACTTGTTAGAAACGATGTATTGAAATCGAAGAGAAGCGTGTGAATTTTCAGTCCAAACAATCTGATTAAGATTTCTTCAAAATTTCACTTTCGGTTATAAAAATGTTAATGACAAACTCAGACTGGAACACAATAAATGAGACTACGTTGTTCTCCACAGTGAGTTGGCTATTTCAATTTCTTTTACTTTTTCTTACTTAAAATATTGCTGTGGAATTCGACAAATGCCAAAAAACTTGCAATTTCCAGTCACACGTACGACGTTTATAAACAAATTTAACTCTTATTTCATCTTCTCTAATTATGACCTACATTCCTAACACGTTATAAAATTCCTAAATATTTGGTTGCTTGCTTCATGGACATAGTTCCATTATTAACATATAGTTATCTAAATGTAAACGATGCGAGTTAAAATATATGAAAACGGACATAAATTTACTGTGGTCCTTTTTTTTTACATAGAACATACATCTGTGTAAATTAGGGAATTACTATAGAATAATTTATAACAAAGCATCGCACTAAAAATGCATAAATACCCTGGTATTAAGAGCGAAATCCACACCAAAATGTGATAATTAAGTGAGTCACAGGAATCTCTTAATTTATTGTTATATAACGATGATTGCTGTTCCGTGAACTAAGCTCAACTAAACTGATTACCAATGTGAAATTCGCCCAAACACAACGACGGTTATGGAGTGCAGAAATTAAATAAAATAAAATAAAGAAAAAATAAATTGTCTGGAACTTCTGTATTTGTTGACACCAGCACAACATATTGCACAGCACTGTATGAATATGCTATATGTTGTGAAAAAAAAAAGAAGAGACTATGAATAAAGAAAATATGAAAGTAAATTTGGCAACATGTGTTAACATCGAAGATATTATCTCTGTATTCACACACGAAAGAAAGCTATATTCGAATATGAGAATTCCAACTGTGAGAAAATCACAGTTTTCTGGCTCACGTTCACTTTTTAAAAGAAAGAAACAAAAGTGATGAAAACGTGTTGAGAATTTTTTTTTCATTCTTTGTCAGTAAGCATTGCAATATATTTTTATGTGGAACTTTTCATCAAGTATATGTAAACAATAAAAGTAAAAATTCACTGTACTTATAGTATTTTAATGGTTACGATGAGGAAAGCTTGCCTGAGTAGATATTGTATAGCAATAATTTGATATCATAAGTATATCTTTTAGGAAAATAAGGCTATTGTGTCGAAATTTTTATTATACACACAGACAGACACACACACACACACTCACATTTCCTCCTTTGCGCTTTTACTCATTTAAGCTCGCGAGCTGTGGCCATGTCTGGCACTGCCAATTAGAGTTACTATATCTTCATAAACTCTTCTTTAATACTTCACATTTCCTTAATAAACAAGTTTGACGTTGCTTCCTGCATCTGCGGTTTCTTGCCGTGAAGTCTATTTTTCATCGAGGACATCTACACCAACCCCCATGTAAGTTACTTTCAATTGTTCACAAATATTGTTTGTTGTATTAATCAGTTGTGTTTTTTATGGCAAGTGTGGGACCTTTGGCGCTATGTAAATGCACCCTGTCCTGTTTTTAGTGTAACATTCAGTGCCTAAGTTTTTGAGAATATATCCCAGGTTCTTCCAGATCTATATTACAACATACCTTTCTCTCTTTCACTCCAGAGATTAGAGCCTTCACCCCTTGGATATTCCCATTAGCTAATCTGCAGTAGTTCTACTATATCTGTTTGTTGCATAGTTGGATTGTTTCGGGCTCTGTTACTAATTTTACAATATGTGGTGAACATAGTTGGTAGCATTAAGGAAAATGTACACTTTTGTTTACTTTATTTATATTATTTACATTTGACGGATATCAGTCCTCATCTAGTTTGTTCTTAACACTATATTTCGGCTGACATACCCTCCAGCCTTTAACAGGCATATGGCGTAGTGGTTAAGAACACCGGTTACTAACACTAAGGTTACGTGTTCGATTCCAGGCAGTGACCTGAATAATAATAATAATAATAATAATAATAATAATAATAATAAACTTCTTGAAATAGAAATTAGGTCTATGAATAAAAATTTTCTGATGACGCTGAACGAAACGCCCTTGTTTCCAGAGATGATTTATTCAAAACCCCTATTTTTCATCTCATCACATAGTTATAATGCCCCCCCCCCCCGTCACTACTTCTGCTCATGATCAGAGATACAACCACCAAGGGACATGCTCAAATGATGAAGGTTAAACAACCGGCAAGCAGATCTGTGGTACTGAACAGAGTATTTGCTGTAGCCCATCGTTAGTACCAAGAAAAGCATAGCACATGATAACCCTTCCTATCACTTAAGACACGAAGGGTTATCATATTCCATAAATAGATACACGTCGAATCTTCATCTTCAAAAATATTGAGCATCGCTGACATTGTACTAGTAAAAGCATTATGTGGCTGTCATTTAAGTGTGCTTATAAGTTGGGAATAGTTTTACTGTTATGTGTTCAGAAGGAGAAAGGGAGGGGGAAAAGAGAATGAGTAATATAGAAAGAGACAGAAAGGAGGAAGAGAGAAAGGGAGTAGCGTGAAAGAGAGGAATATATAAAGAGAGAGAATATAAAGTGGAAATGCAATCTCGCAGTGAATTTAATCTATTTTCCTGTAGCTAAAATTTACAATATTAAAAGGCGGCGAGGTAGCAGTATCGTTAGCACGCCGGGCGAAATACTTATCGATATTTCGTCTGCTGTTACGTTCTGAGTTCAATTTCCGCCGAGGTAGACTATGTTTAGTCCCCTGTGGGCAATAAAGAAATAAATATTTAAGATGTTTAAATTCAACATTTTGATAAAAGTATATCAAAATTAGAATTTTTATGACCTTTCTTGACACTGTAGATTTAATTATCAGCTTTATTGTAGTTAATCAAACCAACTCCTGCAATAATTTAGCGAAATCTACAAAATGGAAAATGCAAACAAATGATTCAATTAGATAAGAACTCATAACCAAAGAAATGGCACAAACGTTTATATTTAGGCTTTTTTCAACCACCTCTGATGACAAAACTATAAACCTTACAAAGGAAATGATTGCTTAAAACATCGACAACGTTGCGTGCGTGCGAAGTGTGCGTTCGACGGTTTGCTGGTAAAGATAGATTAATATAAAATTTGGCATTAACACACTTCGAATGATTTAAATTTGAATTCTTTCCTAGATTTAATATAGTTTAAGGCAACGATATTATCTTTGAGACCATAGGTATACACGGAAGAAACAGAGATACACAGAACTACACATGCACATACGCACACACATGTGCGTCTGTATGTATGTATGTATGTATGTATGTATGTATGTATGTATGTATGTATGTATGTATGTATGTATGTATGTATGTATGTATGTATGTATGTATGTATGTATGTATGTATGTATGTATATAGAGATAGAGAGACAGACAGATAGATAGATAACTAGATAGATAGATGTATACACACAAGCTGTATATAGATAAGTATCCATATCTGTACATATATATGTAAATATATATAAATATACATACTGCACACGCGTATACACAGATATGCATATATATGTATATATATATATATATATATATATATATATATATATATATATATATATATATATATATATATATATATATATATATATATATATATATATACATATGTATGTATTCATGTATATAGATACACATTTATATAGTTTATTTGGCTACGACGACGATAAACTTGAATATATTGTTTACATCAGTTGAAAGTGAAAATCGAATTGCCAATAAATACACACGTCTGAGTATATTTAGTTGCTTAAAATAACATACACACAAACATATACGAATACATACACCCACAAAAATCGACACATATAAACATACAAACGCGCGCGATTCGTGAAATCACATGAGCGATCGTCAGATTTGAATTTCGATAAATATAGCAGAGTTTCGGTTTGAAATGCTTTATCACATATCTTGTATTTCGGAAAGACACTTATACATCGCCATTAAACAGCAATTATAGAGACAGCTCCAATAATAGACACTTCCTTGAATCTCTCACCGAAACTTACATTCCCAAACATTAACCAATACACCTTCCTTCACCGAACACTTAAACTATTTATCTATATTTTTAATTCACTCTCTCCTTCTCTTATCCGCAGACTCACAAGCACTCAGTCATCATCAAATGTATTTATGTCATCTGTTTTGAATGCTTAGAGTAAGTTAAACATTTTGCTGTATGAAGATTTATGGCAAACATAATTAAGCATTTTATTAAAGTTTACAGATTCCTCATTGATATCCTGACGAAATTTTATTGCTTTCACATAATCTATTCTGTTAATTTCCTGGTCTGTTTAGATACAGAACACATCAATAATGAGTCAGGTGAAATAATTACTATATATTTATTGGTATTTATCAGATGTCTATGAAGACAAGACAGTAAAACGGTAAATTTTTCGACAGTATATTGACTTGATTGAAAATTATGCTCTCAGACTTTCTGTAAAACCTGAGAGTATGACAGAAATGTCATGATTGGTGGATTTGCAATTTATCCTTGTACATTGATACAATAGTTAGTATAATTAATAACAGAATGGTGATTTATTATCATCTAGGATTAGCGGATATTTTGTTTGATTAAATTATAAACAACTCCATCGAAGTTCCTTGGAAAAGTTGATGCGTGGGTGCATCTGCGAGATGAGACAAGACTATATTGAAAATCGAATCTGCCGGAACATATTAACGTAGCAAGAAAAAATATATACCATTGTAAGCAAATCTATTAACCAATAATTATTAGCGACAGAAACAGTGAATTTTAACTTTTATGCGGCTGAAGGACATCTGCCACTTCAGATTATCTGAAATTTCTAATACCCATTGTAAATTGTCTTCTGTAAGCGATGCAATATAAATATGCATTTGAGGGCTTTATTCAAATTGCGTCCATACGTCCTCTCGGGGAAAATATCATAGTATACGGTCTTTTGACAATGTGGCCATGTTAAGTTGGATGATAAGATTGCTTTTTAAAAAGTATTACTCCACAGAATCAGACTTGATGCAAAAGATTATTTTGTGAAACTTGGAGCTATTAATCCTTATGTTCTGAAATAAGCTTAAGGTTCCAACATGATTTATTCGTGTTCCGTTTACTATAGGGAAGCATGGAGAGCTAAGGTTTGCATCTACGATACCCACATAATCGGGTTTCTGTTAGTCAGAAGGACAGTATATCTGAGGTTAGATTTAAAGTCTGCTTTCCAAGTGTAACACTTGCATGATTGTAACATATACATATGCCTATACATATACATACATACATACATACATACATACATACATACATATATATATATCCTCATTAAGAAAGCTAATAATATAATAGAAACAGACATATACTATAAGCCTACAGACTCTAAGCAATATCTTCCATTCAATTCATGCCACCCCAGACACACCAGGATGAATATCCCCTTCAATCTAGCAAAAAGGATATGCACTATAGTCTCTAACGCAAACACCAGAGACACACGACTACAAGAACTAAAAGATACCCTAATCACCAGGAACTATCCACCTTCACTTATTGACAAGTGCATTCAACGTGCCCTTCAACTTAACATCAAGGAACTGAGACATCCAAATCAAAGAAAAACTTACAACCAAAAGCCTTACCATACATCTCCACACACAACCCTCTCAATAACGAAGCCTTCGACACCATCCTCCACAACATACCCCTCCTAAAAAAAGACCACAGAATGAACACACACGATCATAAAAAGCAAAAGACAGCCTAGATCCATGAAAAGTCTCCTTACACAAACCCGAATTCACTCTTCAACACAGAAGCCGACAGTAAAAAAATGTGGAAGACCCAATTGCGGGATATGCGACTATCTAATCGAGGGTTCTGAGTTCTCCTTCAAACAGGGACAACGGTTTACAGTGAAAAGCAACTTCACATGTGCTTCGGAGAACCTAATATACTCACTAACCTGCTCCGGGTGTCAAGAGCAGTACATAGGCCAAACAAAAAATGGTTTGCGTAAACGAATGGCCCTGGACAGATCCCAGATAAAAATTCCCCAAAACAGAAAAATAGCTTTTAGCCAACACATAGATACTTGCGCCAACAAAAAAACACCAAGCTTCAGAATTTTCCCCCTCTACCAATTTAGGGACGATACAACCTCGAGACAAAGAATAAGTAAAGAAAATCTCTTTATTACAAAATACAAGCCACTTCTTAACGGGTCTACGACAAACAATTAATATACCTCAACTTTAGAATAAAAGAAAAAAATATATATACACACACAAATACTACACTCCATAGAATCCATTACTAATCAGCCCCTTCATAGCTATATTTACACCCATTCATATTCTCCCTTCTCTGTTTTTTTCTTCTTCTTCTTCTTCCTCTTCTTCTTCATCATCATCGTTATCATCATCATCATCGGCGTCATCATCATCGCCACCATCATCACCACCATCTTCTCCTTCTCCTCCTTCTTCTTCTTCTTCTTCTTCTTCATCATCATCGTTATCATCATCATCACCACCATCACCATCATCTTCTCCTTCTCCTTCTCCTTCTTCTTCTTCTTCTCCACCCCCTACCCCTTAAGTTTGTCACTAATGTTTTTTAGTATAACACCTACGCTAATTCTATAAACAAGCCTGTCAATATAAATATTCTCCTGAATTGAACTGAGACTGCCAGCCGCCACTGACCATTCAAAATACGACCATCAGGGCACTCCCAGATTCTCCCACCCCCCTTTCCTCACCAGCCTTCCCTCTACTACCCTACCAAGAACTCACAACTACCTCGAACACACAAGTGCAAACAAGGGAGTCAGAGAAAGGCAGAATGCCACTTAAATCTGAACACTACTATAGAAATATTCTTTTAAAAAAACTTTTCTTCTAATTTTTCTAAATTTAATTATTTAATCGTT
>NC_043001.1:5845740-5850740 GCF_006345805.1 Octopus sinensis | reverse complement strand
AAGAACATTACACTCGCACATGCATATACGCACACATAGATATGCATACCGATAGTATATACAAGTATATAATTGCACATGTAAATGTCGGTATGCATGTGTTGTTCTTCGTCTGTATGTGGAGGTGTGTGTGTGTGTGTGTGTTAATGCTGTTTACGGTTAACTTATTTGTTTAAAATCGTAGAACTCGCTTATGCGAGCGTATAAGTTATTAGGTGAAAAACTTCAGTGAGAAATCGTTCCTGCGTTGTTATTCAGGCATACCTGAATGTCAGCTTCGTGCGGAAGTGAAGATAAAACACCACCCACTCACCTTAATAAGTCTAATCAACTCTAGTTTGCTTATACCTCAACTCCGACACCAAAGAAGTTACATTCCCCTGTTAAATTCGGATTCACTAAGTAAATTGAAGTGTGCTTCCTTCCAAACACTGATGTTATACTCAAACTTCTCGCGCGAAAGTGAAATACCATTCGCTACTGTTTAAACACAATGAGTTATAATATATTCAAACATTCAAAGAGTAGCCATAGTTGATATGGTGCGCAGATGTATTTGAGAAATTCAACTTCCAGCCAAACTGTTGAAAGACAGTTGTTATGTGTTATTCACAACGTCCATGAATTATTCATCAATCTCAATGTAAAATGTGTAATATATATGTTGTGTCAGTGAGATGTTATGTCATTAATAATTACCCCTATCTCTAACGAAATGATAAGTCAACCTACACAAATTAGAAGGCCATGTCAGGGTTGGAAGTACTTTTACTCACTGAACTTTTATTCGTAGATATTGTAACTATGCAAAACAAAAGTTTTGTACTAATTTTCTTTGGAGACTATATGCTAATGAGGCTTGACACTTGAAAGTTTTGGCTCGGCTTTTTGAACTGCGAATAAGCAAGTTGGTTCATCATATTATAGCACCTATCAACTCGATTGCCAAGTATATGCACCAAACAGCTTCACGTTTTATCCACATTTATGTTTCTTATTTTGTTAGTCTGAAGCGTCAGTGTTTTTGAAAAACATATTTTTATAACGCATGGACAGAGCCTGAAAGATAAAAGTATTTAATAAATGTGGTTCTTCAAGTATTGTAATATGTTGAAACTATTAGTAGCTACTTCGGTTGTGTATTTCATTTAATATATGTATATAAAGAAGAATAATGAATAGAAAGTCTCTGGTATGGTATTGTATATTTGATAAAATTAGTAGAAATGGCTTTACTGATAATTTTCCACTTTCATAAATGGATGTTTACAATTTATTAAGTGTTTACAAAAGGTGACTCCAATAGCAGTTTCTCACTTAAGAGCGGTTTTCAAACTGATAATTTTGAGTTTACTTATCACTGTGTAGACAAGGTGCCTTTTATTACAAACATACACACATACAAATACCAACACCTAAAATATATACATATACACATATATATATATATATATATATATATATATATATATGTGTGTGTGTGTGTGTGGTGTGTGTGTGTGTGGTGTGTGTGTGTATGTGAGTGTGTGTGTGTGCGTGTGTATGTATGTATATGCATATAAATAGTAATGGTATGACAACAAAAAAATGAATGAGACCTCGATATTATGTAAATAGAGGAATTTGTGACAATTATAAAACCCCGAGCTTTGGGTGTTGGGGCAGAAATCTGCTCTGGTATCTCGTCTGATTGCCTTGATAACTGACGAGATGCCGGAGCAGATCTTCTGACCCGACATCCGAAACTTTGAGTTTTATTATTGGTGAAATCTAATGCTCACAGCTTAGTTTTTTCCTTGGGGCTCGCCGAGTTGGAGCAAATATCAGAATTAATCAGCCGAAATTTGCCATGATGATTCGGTTTCTGACTGAAGATTGAAGGCTTCGAATGACTCGTCTGTTTTCCGTGTTCGTCCCTTCGTGTATTTCACGTTCTTTATATATAAATTTTTATTCCTATATATACAAATATAATATACATATAGATATACATATATATATATATATATATATATATTAAGGTATGTAGAAAAATACAACATGGACAAGAACGTATAACTATAGAAGACGATACAATAAACATGGACAGGACATCGAACCCCTCAGTCTTCAGTCAAGAACGGATCATCGTAGTAATTTCGGCTGATTAATCTTGAGATTACTAGATCACGGCCAGCCCTCCAAGAAAAAACTAAGCTGGAAGCGTAGATTTCTGGAAGAAGGATCGAATGCATACGAACACCAGGACAGCAAAAGGGACAGATATAAAAAAACAAAAAACAATAATGGAATACAGAAACATGAATACAGAAGCATAACGGTGAAAACAACAAGTGTCTTACGACTGATAACAAGCAAACAAATTTTTTCTCTGGCGCATTGGAAAAAGCCTTTATAGCGGCGGACGAAGAACAACGATATATATATATTATATATATATATATTATATATATATATATATAATATATATATATATTATATATATATATATATACATTATATATATATATATATATATATATATATACACATACACACACACACATATATATAGACATACATACAAATGCGTGTATATGAAGAAGAATTGTATATACATATATATGTGTGTGCGTGTGTGTGTTTGTGTTTGTGTGTGTGTGTGTGTTTGTGTATTATTATGGAAGGAATCCATTGCAGAGTGATGGTTCTGGAGTAAATTAGTGAACATTTCTGCAAGAAGCTAAATGAAAACGAATATAAAAACAAGCGCAAAGTAAACAGTCTCATCTCAAAACATCGAAACAGCCGAACGGAGAATGAGTTCAACTCTTTAACAGACTCCGTAGTAAAGTCCTGTAACATCTATGGACTACCTAAGATCCATAAATCAAAAGTAATTAAAAACTGTTAAAAGAAGAAAATCAATAGTCGAAATTACTAAACTTAAAGACTTGAACCTCAGTCCAATCATTGCAGGCCCAGCATCAAATACAAAACGCATAGCAACTTACTATATATAGTTTTAAGACCTTTATGCAAAATGATGCCAAGCTTTGTTCGGGATGATGAGGAATTTCTAAATTAAATGCCTTAAAGTGTCCATTAGGTGGCAATTCTCGTTAGTTCTGATGCAAATAGTTTATATATCAATATTCCACACGATAGATTAATTGAAATTCTGAAGTTCTGCTTGACAATGCACTAAAACCACATCATGGTAAGATTTTCAAACCCTTTTGTTTTAGAAGGAATAAAATTAATACAGGCAAATAATCACTTCTTTGACAACATCTTTTTGCAAATAAAATAACCCGCGATGTCGACAAAAGTCGATTTGAGGCGTTATTCTCTCCTTTTTTACCTCACATGTTCGAAATCTCAACTTTCTGAACCAAATTTCAAATTTTGTAGCTCAAAATGTAGCTTAGAAGGTGACCAATCTGCAAAATGTATAAAAATAATCAAATTTGGTAAAAAAAAAATTAGTATTAATGGCAAAGCCTAGAAATAGTCGCGAGCGAGTTAATGTTGACCTCAAGAATATCATTCTCCCACGTGCGTGGATGATATCTATTACACTGTGGTGTTTCCTATGAATATGAGGCAGATCTTTGTAAGGTACCTAAATACTGAATTGGATTAATTATTTTACAATGTTAGTTTCCAATTTTGATTGCTGACCATCATATCCGAAAGGATGGGAAGTTGATAACATCGATCGCAGTGCTCAGCTGATACTCATTTTATCGAGTACCGAAAAGATAAAAGGCAAAGACAACCTCGGCGTAATTTGAACTCAAATGATTAAACGCTGTGAAACATCCACCCTGCGTCTTAACGACTCAGCCAGCTGGTTGTCTTAATACAATAATAAGTAATAATATTGCTTGAAGATTGTTTTATGTACTTTTGGCACATGTAGCTTATCTGATGCCTATTTTCATTCTGAATATTTTCTTTGAAAAGATTAACATCAGGGCACTTTCCTTGATGAATTCTATCATATGAGCTAAACAAAAATAAGACGTTATTTATGCAAAAACAAAATATGTACGAGGGACGTTCAATAAGTAATGCCTCTGACCCACTTGCAGTTGTTTGATTTAGTTGAAATTTTGCATGTGCAATTATTTATATCTCTATAGATTAAGTGGCAAATTACAGCTCTGAACTAATTAAGGTTTCTGATTTACAGGTGTTTGAACTGAGTCAAGTGTGAAATGGAGACTGTTGAGTGTCGAGCAGTGATCCGGTTTTTGTATTTGAAAGGACGCACACCACGGGAAACCTTTGATGAAATGAAAGTAACTTATGGTGATGATGTCCCATCATATGACCTTGTAAAACGCTGGCATCGTGAATTGAAACATGGTCGGAACTCTGTGGAAACAGCTCCCAGATCTGGTCGCCCCCTTCTGTCATTGATGAGGCATCTGTCCGTCAAGTTGAGGGAGCCATTTTGGAAGATCGACGCATAACTATTCGCCAAATAGACCATGAGGTCAAGATTAGTACCGGGTCTGTGGAAACTATCCTTCATGACCATTTGCATATGCAAAAGGTGTCTGCCAGATGGATTATCAGGCTGCTCACACCTTTCCAGAAGCAGGAACGCATCGAGTGCTTTAGGATGAATTTGGAGATGTGCCAAGGAAAAGAGTCAAAATTTTTCAAAAAACTGATTACACAGGATGAAACCTAGGTCCATCACTATGATCCAGAGACCAAAGCCTAGTCAATGCAGTGGAAGCACCGTGACTCACCTCCTCCAAAGAAGGCAAGGGTGCAGCTCTCCGCTGGCAAGGTCATGCTCACAGTCTTCTGGGACCAGGACGG
This sequence comes from Octopus sinensis, assembly GCF_006345805.1. NCBI lineage: Eukaryota > Metazoa > Mollusca > Cephalopoda > Octopoda > Octopodidae > Octopus > Octopus sinensis. Next base: position 5,845,922 of record NC_043001.1, on the reverse strand, counting down.
AGTAGTGATGACAGATTTCCTGGCAAAGGGTACCACAATTACAGGAGCCTATTATGCTTCACTTTTGAGGAAATTAAGAGAAGCTATCAAAATCAAGAGGCGGGGCAAGATCAGCAAAGGCATCCTCCTCCTGCAGGACAATGCTCTGGTCAACAAATCGCGTCCCGCCAGATCAGAAGCAT
>NC_043001.1:5805740-5840740 GCF_006345805.1 Octopus sinensis | reverse complement strand
GAAATATGAAATGTTTATTTGTTTATCGCTGAAAACGGAGAGAATATGTTCATTAAGTAGCTACTTCTTCGTCAGAAGAAAGAAAGGAAAGTAGAAAGACAAATAAATGAATCACAGAAGAAGTCGATAAATGAAGGATATATTCCTTTCTACTCTAAGCACAAGGCCCGAAATTTTGGGGGGAGGAGGACAGTTCATTAGATCGACCCAAGTAGGCAACTGGGAATCAATTTATCGACCTGCAAGTATGAAAGGCAAAGTTGAGCTAGGTAGAATTTGAACTCAGAACATAAAGACAGACGAAACACCGCTAAGCATTTCGCCCGGCGTGCTTAACGTTTCTGCCACTTCGTCGCCTTAGACGGAGTATATATTTATTTATTTATTGCCGACATGGGGTTAAATAATGAGGAGATAAGGAAGGATAGACTAAGGAATTAATTCGATTACATCGACCCCAGTGCGTAACTGGTAATTATTTAATCGACACCGAAAGGATGAAAGGCAAAGTCGACCTCGGCGGAATTTGAACTCAGAACGTAGCGGCAGACGAAATGCCGCTCAGCATTTCGCTCGGTGTGCTAACGATTATACCAGCTCGCCACCCTGGGAGGAATATATATTAAAAATATGTTAACGACGTTTCTCGTTTAATTTAGTAATGTTTTAGTATATATTTACAGATCTTATATAGGCGCAGGAGTGGCTGTGTGGTAAGTAGCTTGCTAACCGGTCACATGGTTCCGGGTTTAGTCCCACTGCGTGGCATCTTGGTCAAGTGTCTTCTGCTATAGCCCCGGCCGACCAAAGCCTTGTGAGTGGATTTGGTAGACGGAAACTGAAAGAAGCCTGTCGTATATATGTATATATAAATGTATGTGTATGCATATGTTTGTGTGTCTGTGTTTGTCCCTTTAGCATTGCTTACAACCGATGCTGGTGTGTTTACGTCCCCGTTACTTAGCGGTTGGGCGAAAGAGATCGATAGAATAAGTACTGGGTTTACAAAGAATAAGTCCCGGGGTCGATTTGCTTGAAACAAGTAAAAGAGTAAAATAGAAAGAGAGTGTTCAGAGATAGCAACGAACTTACGAATTTTCGTATTCGAATATGTCTATGCAAACCGTGTGATCGGTGATCACTTAGTAATTGGGGCATATGCTTATTTTAAGAGATTTTGGACGTTCATTAGCGCATTTTCCAGCCCACTTTGTAAATACCAACCAATTTTAAAGGAATACATCAACGTAAATATTAAACATATTCCTATACGTAAAACTTAATTGATCACAAGGAAACATTATTCCCTTTTGCGACAATAATAAACTACCAGTTGTTACAAGTTAATATTGTGCCATGCTTTTTTCATTTCGCCTCACATTGCTTTCATCTGTAATATCATCGCTAAGGATTTTCTATTCAGTTCCGATCCGGCACAAAATGTTACACCGTTCCATGTACGTATACGTCTATCGTGAATATCTGCAGAGAAAATATTTCATAAATCTATGAACAGCTAACGCAAAAATAAGGGCACATTATTGATTTATAAGGCTTTAATATAGTCGATAGTATACCATCTATGCTAGCAAATGATATTTTTATGCCAGTTATCAGGAATGTGCTTTATATTTTAAGTTTGTCTATCCAGTAATGTCATACTGCTAAATTTTGTTAAAATATCATGGGGGAAGTTAGAAATACGTGTTTGGATCTATTTTACATTCCGGCAGCCAACACATTAGGGAGACCTATCAACGCTTTCATTTCTCGCTATAAATTTACAGAAATTTTCAACACATGCTCAGTAGCTAGTTGTTCATATTACGGTTCACACAGACAATATATCATATCGTTACTGTCAACAATAATCCTTCAAAGCTCCACATGCGGGCACTTACATACATATATGTACATACACACCTACGCATGCACAAATGCACATTCCCTACACACACACACATACGCACACATACACACACAGATGCACGCACACACGTCATTGCAATACTTTAATGACCCTCTGTTATTCTCTGCTCAAACAATTTTCTCTCCTCACCTATTTTCAGTAGTTCTATATTTGTAATTCACACGAGGCGCATTAACAATATAACTTCCTACTACTTTATGACTTCTTTTGAGAAAACACAACTCTACGAGATATCGATATATTTCTTAACGTTTCTCCAACTAAAACACTGATTGAATTCGTTTCTTCATTCATTTTTCGCTTTGTGCTTTCCATGTCACAAATCTTCTCCTTCTTTATACCTGTACGGTGATGCAGCATCCTTAACTCCGATTTACGGTTACTATGTCTCTGATGCTATTTTCTAGGTTGACTGGAGTTTATTATATTATGATTATATTCTGAAATCCTCCAGCATTTTTTTAGAGCTACTACGGAATTAATGTTACAGTTAGTATTTATAAATACTATTTCCGTATCGCTGAGACTCGGTACTAATAACACCATTGTACACCCTTTTTAATAGCCCTGAGATTTCTGGAAAGTTTTTCAAACACAATCCGATAACCCCTGAATTTCGATTCTAGTTTCAACATCCAAGGATACTTTATGTTTTTAACTCGATTCGTCTTATTGCTTCAATTTCCGGCGTCCACGTTTTGTTCAAAATGTTTTTCTTGCTATCGAATTCAATGTACATAAAAATGTGAATACTTAAGTGTTTTTATGTATTTTAGCTTATAAAATTGGTAAAATATTTCCTGTATAATTCTTTGTTAAGGTTCCATTTTCTTTGATGTTACGAATAATAATTTCCGTTTGAAAAACTAAACTTCTTACACACAGATGAAATCAAATAGTCTAGCGTAATATATATATATATATAATATATATATATATATATATATATATATATATATATATATATATATATACATATACATATACATATATACATATATATACATATATACATATATATATATATATATATATATATATATATATATATATATATATATATATTTGTATGTATATACATATATATATATTGTATGTATATATATATATATATATATATATATATATATAATATATATATATATATATATATATATATATATTTGTATGTATGTATGTATTTATATAATTTGAATGATATCACATTTTGACTTCAATGAGAATTTGAAAGCATCTCACCTCTTGAAAAAATTATGAGATGAAATTAGTAGCAATAAGCAATTAAATATTGTATATGTTTTTTTCTTTTTATGTTTACCTAAATGTTTTAGTAAGACAACAACGGTGTATAATATCGATTGTATAAGAAATATTTAACACATTAAAAACAATAAATATCAAAAAGAATGAATTCAGAAAATACTAGAAATATATAAAACAATATACTGTCCATTAAGTTTTATTATTGCACAGCAAATTAAAAATATGATGGTGTGTTTGTGGAAGTGTGTGGAGAATATTTGTTTCTTCCTTTTCTTTTTGTTTATCAGTTTACCCGTCACTGACTTGAGATTTGTTTCAAAAAATATTTTTACAACCGGATGTTATTGTCATTGATAAGCACGAATTGTTTGGTAGCTGAGGAATTATGTAAACGCACACACATATATTAAAATTCATACAAATTTATATATGTATGTATGTATAAATTATATAGGTATGATATATATATATGTATATGTGTGTGTGTGTGTGTCTACATTTGTCGTTTATTATTCTAAGGTGGCACATCTGATTAAATTGTAAGGTGTGACTTCACTGTAAATTTTGCCTCCTAATTAAGACTTTATTTGGCCTCCTAATTATGCCTTTATTAGTTCAGCAACACGCCATTTTGTCTCAATGAAGAACATCCTATTTTAATAGAAATATATTCAGTACAATGATGTGTAGATGTTAGCCCATATACATACAAACTGTTGAGATCTAATAAGTGTCTACTCTATGAACGAGATTATTTCCAGAGAGATTTTTAAATACACAGGGAAAATGATGCTCTGACATATGCATAGTATTCACTACATAAATATAGTGATGGCATTCCTTTGAAGAAAGCGTGTCATAATGCCCCTTGAGGGATAAACAGTCTCTTATGGATACTATGTTCTGAGGTTAATCGATATCAGCTGCTTGACATATAAACACATACTTTCTCCACTTGATTAGAATGCATTGCCTATCGTCCATGAATGTTATTTACAATACTTTACGATCGTCCAAGATTGATATTTACAATATTTTAGGATCTGTTGTCTCCTTCAACCAGTGATACTCATTTAATTTCACATTTTCTATTACACACTCACCGGATCTTAGAGCGATGAACCATTAAACTTTCTCAGTCACGAACAATAGAGCTTGCTTTATTTTACATATAATCTGATTGTCATGATGTCACTTGTTTTCAATTCATTATTTATTTTGAGAATTAAATATTTAACAGTGGTAAAACTCACGACATGCTTTTGAAACTTTTAAATATATTATTTAGACTTTTCAAAGTAGATGAAACGATCTCAGCTCTACCAACATACATGGGTACTTTACGTTGTAAGCTATGTGGTGGAATCATATTTTATGATATTTTTTTACTATTCTAGGTACAATGATCGAAAATTTGGGTCTGTCGATTAGATCGATCCCAATACGCAACTGGTACTTAATTTATCGTCCACTAAGGGATGAGAGGCAAAGTGAACTTCGGTGGAATTTGAACTCGGAGTGTAAAGACACAAAATACGAATTTCTATTTCTTTACTACCTACAAGGGGTTAAACCCAGAGAGGACAAAGAAGGACAGACAAACGGATTAAGTCGATTATATCAACCCCGGTGCGTCACTGGTACTTATTTAATCGACCTCAAAAGGATGAAAGGCAAAGTCGACCTCGGCGGAATTTGAACTCAGAACGTAGCGGCAGACGAAATAACTATTTCTTTACTACCCACAAGGGGCTAAGCACAGAGGGGACAAACAAGGATGGACAAACGGATTAAGTCGTTTACATCGACTCCAGTGTGTAACTGATACTTAATTTATCGACCCCGAATTGATGAAAGGCAAAGTCCACCTGGGCGGAATTTGAACTGAGAACGTAACGGCAGGCGAAATACGGCTACGCATTTCGCCCGGCGTGCTAACGTCTCTGCCAGCTCGCCGCCTTCTCAGATGTTGATGATAGTTCTTCACGATTAATCATAACATGCAACTCATGAATACGATTCGTCGAATTCCCCTAAACTTACATAAAGAGAAATTTTATTACCTTTGAAAACGGTACATCTCAGACTTGCCCAATAGGACGGATTGCATATTTTAAATTTCTATAGGTAGGCTCACAATTTTGTAATGAAGTACACCTTTGGTAAGAATACATGTAAGTTCATGCTGAAAAATCTTAAGCAAAAGAAACATATTTCGTCTATTCTGTAACTAAAACTGAAGCAATATTAAACGGAAATTTGTAAGTAGGGTTTGATAGGTGAAATTAGCTTTTGTGTAATATTTCGTGTATTAAATTCCTTTGAAATATGTTTACTAAGTGAAACATAAGATATTTCTTTAACTAATAGTAGATTTCATATATCCTCATTTATTTTCTACACATGGTATCTTAAATAACGAAATAGCAGTCCACCACTTTTGGAAAGTATTCACATCACTTATAAATATCGTTTTCATCTAAAATATGACTGCAAAATTTATGAATGTGTAATTGGAAAATAATTAAAAAAAGAATTTTCCAGGCTTCGTGCAAACATTAACTAAAATGTGATGATTTCAATAAACAAAACTTATTTAAAGAACTAGGTCACCTTCGGAAAAAGTGAATTGAAAATAAATTTGAACGAACAAGGTTGTTTCCAGAAAAACTACATCCTTCCTTTACGAACTTGAAAATAAAAAGTGTAAGGTTTCATCGAAAATGATTTGTTCAAATATTATATGCTTTTCTATTCAAGGCACAAAACCCCGAAATTTTGGGGAAGGGGGCAGTCGATTAGGTCGACCCCAGTACGAAACTGGTACTTAATTTATCGATCCCGAGTGGTTGGAGTGCAAAGCCGACCTCGGCGGAATTTGATCTCAGAACGTAAAGAGAGACGAAATACCGCTAAGCATTTCGCGCCACCTGCTAACGTTTCTTATTTCTTTACTGCCCACAGGGGGCTACACACAGAGGAGATCCACAAGGACAGACAAACGGATTAAGTCGATTATATGGACCCCAGTGCGTATCTGGTACTTAATTTATCGACCCTGAAATGATGAAAGGCAAAGTTCACCTGGGCGGTTTTGAACTGAGAACGTAGCGGCAAACAAAATACAGCTAATCATTTCTGGCAGCTCGCCGCATTCGTTTCAAATGTTATATTAAAGAATTCAAGGTAGGGAGCTGGCAGAATCGCTAGCAACATTTCCTTCATCACTACGTTCTGGGTCCAAATCCCGTCGAGGTCGAATTTATGTTTCATCCTTTCTTCATCGCTGAAATAAGTACCAGTTGAATACTGAGGTAATTGTAATCGACAATTTCATTCTCCCAGAATTTCGGGCCTTGTGCCTTTAGTAGAAAGGATTATATTAGCCAATTCATAGTGTCCAATCTGGGAACAAACTGTCACAAAGCAAATATCGTGAAGTTACTATCTTGTATATATCCTTCACATTATAACAGAGTGGTCTGTTTTTTTTTTGCCGTTTCCTCCCAGTTAGTGAAGTCGATGTCACACTTTTTGAGGTTCGTTTCCAAGGAGTCCTTGTAGCGTTTCTTCTGGCCTCCTTTTGTACGCTTGTCTTCTTTGAGTTGGGAGTAGAAGATCCATGAGGGAACGGCGACTTTCGAGTCGAAAATGTCTGCAGAGCTGGAGGAGTAAAGACGACGACGAAAGGAGCGCCAACAACAACCGGGTGCGACTCTCCCTTCCGGCACTAGATGTCCGCACTGCGACCGATCTTTTCAAGCAAGAATTGGTCTTATCGGTCACCTACGGACTCACCAGTAAATTTGCGCGAAGGCCATCATCCTCAACCTTGAGGGATTGCCATCATGTATCATATTATAACAGAGCGATTCAATTTGTTTTTGAATTAGGATGCTGCTTATGGGTAGTTTATTCTCAAAGGTTAAATATTGAAGATGCTTTTTTTATCTTCTTCGTCCGGATGGAAGTTTACTCGGTGGGAGGAATATACTATTAAGCATGAAATATCTTCCGAATACTGGTAACAGCGTGGATTCTCCGCTAAAGGGTCACATGGTTGTTGTACGGTGGTGCGAGGTTGGGCGAGAAGCTAAGTCTACCAACCATGGTAGGATCTGAACTCAGAGCCAAAAAAACAAAACGCGACAAATGTTGCGAAACCTTGAAATTAAGAAATAGGTTTTAGTATTTGATATACCTTGAACCGGTAACGTTGACATGTACGCTTCCACTTAAAAAGTAAGAATGTAAGCAGAATAAAACCGTGGGAAGGTACTAAGAGTAAACTGGTAGCGTACGGCATCTTTAATGGAAATAGGTAAACGTTTAGAAGAAGTAACTGTCAAAACTTTTGCTTTGAATTCCAGACATAAAAAGTTACTTTATAAATTTATTTGGTTTCAGACTTATATAATACAAAACCCATAAACTTTTATTCATCGCTGTACAATACTCATACATTTATGAATAGAATGCAATTGCATTCCTCAGTGCACATTAAATATCTCATGAAATGAATATCCGGTCAAATTCAGTGTTTTACAAAACGGAGTATTTTCACTTGACATCGTCTGTTGCTATAATTATATATATAATTATCGATTAATGACGAGGGTACGGGCATCTCCTACAATATAAATCATTAATGCCAGGTTTATATGACTCGAAGTAACGTTTGGTGATATTCTGAAACATGCAACAAAGACAAAGCTTGGTGCTGCAAACAGTAGAAATTCCAGCCAAAATATTACGTAATTAAACGTTTTTAAATATTTTATTCTGTAGGGTAAGTTCAAATATCTCCATTTACCTAGCAGACAGAAACGATGAATTTAGTTTTATATCTAAAAACAAAATAAAAGAAGAAAAGAACTACCAATAATGATAAATAAATATTATTCTATTTTAAAAAAATGCATATTAAGGTGCATAAAAAGAATAAATAACTTTGCAAGCTATAATAAAGTTGCAAATAATTAACTGTTTTAGATGGTTTATAACTGCCACTTATTGCAACACGTAAAGAAACGGGTAATGAATTGAAGGATATGTGAGTGTATTCTGTGAGTTCAATATTTGCAGTAGGTTCATTTATAAACAAGAGTATTCAGAGAACGCAAACTTCCTCCAGGGCAATACCAATGTCCTTAATTATTTTATTCCTCTCAAGGGGTAAACATACGTCGCTTGTGTGGTCACAAAACAGGAAAAAACAAAAAGGACAACGTATGAAAACATGCAATGACAATTGAAAATGAAAAATGGAATGAAGCTACTCGGCCCCTCCTCCGACCACCTTCATCTATACCTTTCTTCCTTTGAACTTTATTCCCTTATCTATCTCCACGTTGTATTCCTCTACGAGGTCTATGTAATCCACAGCCAACGGTAACTTATCCCTGTCAATGTCTAGCCCACAGCAAGTGTATCTATATTTAAATTTTTCGACCCTTGCCCTTTGTTCCCCCCATATCAACAAGCGTATATACCACACCATCACATTATCATATTTATGCCTGTTTACCACTACTAAATCTTTCCATGACATCATTCGAGATTTCCTTTTACGGTTCGAGTTATTACATATAATTGCAAAGCAACAGTTTTCCTTAGCCAGGGGGGAGTGGGAGGAGTTTGGGGGCTTGTGTGTGAATGTGTCTTATTTTTTTTGTGTTTTGTATCGGAGGGGAGTGGTTAGGTTTGGTGCATGTGCGGGAGGGTGGGGCAGAAAAGGTGTGGATGGTGGGTTTGGGCTTTAAGTCTGTATCACTTTCCTTTTCCCGCTACTGATTTTTACTGTCTGCTATGTCTCACCTTCCTCACCTTCCTTCAGTGTTGCTGATTGCAAACTCTCCTCTTCTCTCGCCGGTTCCTCCCTGGGCTTCTCCTGGTTCTCTTAGTTGGCGCTCTTATCAGCTCGCTCTGATATGACCCTTTAGGCTCCATTTAAAGCATCGAGGAATTCTGCCCTCTATCCTCACTCTCATTGCTACTTCATCCACTCTGATAATCTCCATCATGTTTTCCAGGACATCCACGGAGGCGTGGATTGTCATCTCAAACCTTTGTCCTCTCCACATTTCACTATGTATTTTTGTGGCCTAGAGAACCGTTATGTCGTCCTCTTAATCCAAGAGAACAGCGGCTACTATCCAGGCTACATCTATCTCTGGTGGATTTCTTCAACTCTGACTCTCGTTGCACGACCTCCCAGGTAAGTGGGTAGAAGCACTAATTCTCCATCCTTGATAGTTCTCGCTACTTACTTCTCAGCAATTCCTTTGAACCTTGCTTCTAATTTTCCAAATATTGTTCCTCTTGGAATGTATACAATGTCCTGCCAAATTCGCCTCAATGCTTTTTCAGCTTGCCCTGTAGTTATCATATCAATTTTGTCTGCTTTTATCGAGTACGTTTTATACGATATTGTTCTTTCTCTTAAGTCTTTCATTGTTTCTTGCCGGAGGGGGTCAATTCCACATTAGAACCGTCCTTACTCATCATTTTCTGATAGTTTGCAATTTTTTCTATGTCTACTTCGTTGTCTTGGCGTCTCGCCACATATGCGAACTTTCTGTCTTCCTTCATGTTCTCGTTCATTTTCCCAATGACTTGCAACAATTCGTCTTCGGAAGAAGAGAACTCAGAACCACTGAGGTCTGAATAGAACATTTATAGTTTTTACTTTTTCCCATTGGGCCAACTCTCCTCATAAAATGATGGAAAGCACAAACATACTGCCGCAAGACAGCACAAAACAGTCATCACAGTGTTTAAAAAAAACTGACACAAAATTAAATAGATATGAACAATATGAACAACACTGAAAATTACAAGCTGCAAAACACCCGAGGCAACACCAACGTCCTCTCAATGGTTAGCCAGGGATGATGTTTTAAATGAAAATATCTGAAATAAACTGGATTCCTCTCACGAAAGAGAATACTAAGAATCAACCCAACCGTTCTCAAAAATTAAGTATTATGAAAAACAGGACAAATAATCCAGAATCCTTGTCAGGTACCGGATCGATCCCAAAATCTAATCATTGTGTGCCAGTCACGAGTCAAATCTTCACTGAAAGTTTCATCCGAATCCATCCGGAGATATCTTGTCCACGGACAAACATACAAAACTACAAACACGACAGAAAACAATACCCCGCTTTCGCTAAGGCGGAAGTAATAAATAGCTGAAGAATGCCATAAGTCATTTGCATGTCATAATACAACCTATCATTGTGTCAATCTTTGAATGACGAGAGACTCTTTTGAAAGTTGCTGGCAACATGCTTTTCGCTGTAATTTTACTTTCATTAGAGCATATATTTAGAGAAGGGTAGAAGTTCATTCTTCGTTAATAGCGTTATTTGAAATTCAACATCTCACATATAAAACTTTAAAAACGCGTTTAGTTTAGAATAAATGAATCTCGGCCACAATTTATATCTTTGAGTTTTCAGCTCTGTATATTCTACAGCTACTTGCAACTCGAACGTAATTCTGAGACGTGATCAGCGCGGCACAATGCTACCGGACAGATGCTTTAAATTATGCAGACAATCTAACTGACAGACTTCCCCACAGTTTAAGTGTTTCTGCTAGTGACAGCATTGACCGGTTTGGGGGCACAAAAAACATGGCACTTGCACTAGGAACGAACGTGGGAGTTGTGTACTGTGAAACGAGGTTTCTGACGATTAAGCCAAACTGCAACTCTGTCCTTTCATTCTTTTACATTTATCTTTCCTTCAGTCGTTTGACTACGGTCATGCTGGGGCACTTGCACACGCACACATATGCATTCATATATTTGACAGGCATCCTTCAGTTTTAGTCTACAATGTGAATTCACGAGGCTTTTGTCCGTCCGAGATTATGGTAGAAAACACTTGCCCGAAAACAGTGGGAGCGATCCCGGAACCATAGGATTCGGAAGCAAACCTCTTAGCAATCCTCTCCGAGTGTACAATACTTTTATCTAAATCTTGCTTATAATACTCGCGTTGGTTCTTATAATTCAGTGGAGCTGTAGATGCAAAAGATTAATGTCAAAGTTTACTTGCGCCTTCGTTGAACGCAGAACAGAAGAGGCATAAATTTAATTCACAATTTATTATGTCCATTACTTTAACAAGAATTACAATTGATAAGTTTATTCCTTGTGGAGTCTCTACTACATATTATAAGATTTGTTTTCCTCGGGAAATTTGAATTTATGTTGTAAATACATATATTCATATAGCGTATGAAGACCAACAGAACAGATGATTTGTGTGAGTCGATTTGTCTATGAGAACATGAGAGATATACAGCTATAAGATTTGATTTGCAACATTAGATTACAGATACACGCAACAATATAAATATGTATGAATATATGTGCATCTCTAGGTATATCGGTATTAAAAGAGAACACTTCATTTCCTGAGGTGATCATACAGTGATTAACGCAAGTGATAGAAACTGCAAGATTTCAAGTTTAGCTGAAAATGACATTGATTGGCATAATGTTATATCTTATCCTATGATTTATACAAGTGAATTTAATTCTATAGTAATATACATAAGCTATGTATCTCTGATAATGTTCATACAAAAGTCTAGACAACATAAATTTCAAAAATATACTCTCTCACCCACTGTGCATAATAATTCTTTGTGAAAATATTCAAGAGCTGGTTGAGATTTTGTGTTTATGAGCGTGGAATGTAGTCACACATGTGACATAAGTTTAGTCTGATATTCAACAGATATGCAGTACGCTATCGTGAATACAAATGTTTTAACAATATTATACGCCAATAAACTACGCTAGAATACAACAATATCAAACTAAATATGTCATAGTTTACCTTTAAGAAGTAAATATTTCTTGGTTCTAACTTTCTCGAAAGAATATGATATCATCTGCAATATTTAAAACAAACGAAAGGAAATACAAGTATTATGGCGGTCATTCTTTGTTTTTCAGTATGTGTTTCGGTTTATCTGATTAAACATAAGTGAAGCATAATTATAGAGAGATCGATTTAACGTCACATCGAAATATGTAGAAAATGATTGTGTGGGGAGGAGTGAGGATATATATAATGGAAAAACGTAGAAATCGAAATATCTCTGAAGCTAGAGACTTTAATCTGTATAAAGTAATACAGAGGAACACCAAGAGATAGAGAATTAATATATCATCACAAAGGTACGCACACATATGCATGCACACATACATACACACGTATATTTATCCTTTCCTGGTCTATTCATTTGTTCAATTTGAAAAGCAAGATGATGTTATATGAAAAATCACGAGGTAGAGAATATGGGAAGTTCGACGCCAATATTTTAACGGGAAGTATTAACTGAAGAATATAAGAAAATTAGAGTTACGTCTCTTTTGGCCGTGGAAGCAATATTTAATCTACTTGTTGCAAAATAGCTCAAAAGAGATCCCTTTAAAATTTTGTGAGACAGCCGCTCAGTCTAGAGAGAGTGTTATCCTCCAGTTTGCTAAGAGAATTTTGTCCATATGCTTGCATTTGCTGAGTTTCAGTTGTAGAATGGAATAGTGCGGTGGAAAAAGGTTAGATCTGAAAAGAATGCTCGATCTTTCAACTACGCTGAAATGGATCTGTGCAATTGAACATTTGCGTAGGCGAAATATCTCTTTAGATCTTAGAATTCAATTGCTCTCCTTCATTCCAGATCCAGGTACTTCTTTTTAATGAATTCTTTCACTCAAGCGATATTATACGTTATATTTATTTACCATTGTTCTGCTTTTATGTGTTGTTTGTATGTTAAAAGTTAGTGTTGGTGTGGTATTGCTTGGAAAACTCTTTCATTCTTCTCAATAGTGACTTGTGTTTTGTAAGTCTGATTTGTTTTCCGGTGAGATAAATGTTTTCTTAATGAATATAAATTTGTTTCACATGCATTAATGACACAAACTGAACACTTTTACGTAAGATTTATAATGTTTCATTATTGGTACCAAGAAGTCCCAGTTTCAGCTATAGCGAACATATCCATGTTTGAAATATTTATGTCAAAATTGCGAATGTAAGGATGTTTTTTTCCTTGAAAGTTACTGCTGTATCTCTTAGTACTTTTTCAATATTCTGCAATAAAACTGTTGTACATATTTGCAATAATATCATAGTGGAATTGTTAAATTTGAACTGATCCTGTATTCCTAATATTTGATGATAAAGCAATCTGTAATGCTACTTTGCTAAAAATATTCGGAAGTATATTTGAAAGAAATAACAAAGGAATATAGTGAAATAATCAAGTCAAAAGATTAAAGAAAATGTTTGTTTATCTCTTTCCCTGAGCAGTTTCTGGAACTAAATAAACGAGGAATTCATCGTATTATGAATATCTTATTAACATCTAACCATATATCAGTACTACTGAAATGAAACACAAGGGTTTTGTCAAAGCTTTCGAAAACTTAAGCACCAGAGATTACAGAAAATTGCAATATCAAAGATATCCCTAGGCAATATAATTACCTTGCACATTGCCATGCTGTACATAATCATTGTTTCATGTAAGGTGTGCACAATATATTCCAGCTAATGGTTATTTCTAGAATGTAAGGATTAGAATGATAATAACTCATGTTCGCCTTGGATGTTATAAGTATTCAACTTAGTTTATGGTAGCCAGTAACAGCTTTATGCATACTTCCTAGCTTTGAACACATCCAACACTTGATAAGAGAATGCTTATTACTCTGGATGGAACAAAGTTTCTTTAACTTATTCAGGTATGTCACATAACTTCCCATAAATTCACAATTGTGTTGGCATCCAATCAAGTCTCACTGAACCAAATGTATCTGGGCTTAAATTGACACGTTATTATATATATTTTTTATTTAAAGTTGTTCTCTTTGAAGTCGATGGCATGAAGATAAGTTGAAGAGTATGTAGATGCGAGAATATATTATGACGGTTGTAATGCTATTATTATTTCTTTGACACTGCGATCAGTGAAAGCCATAGATATACAGCAACGATTATTTGAGTTGCAATTGGAGGAGCGCTATAGTAAATATAACATCATTTATTATGTATGAGTGCCTTTCTGGTCAGTCCAGAAATATCGTTCAGGCCTTATGAAAAAAATGAAATAAAATAAAGAGAACATGATAACCAAATAGAGTCTGATGAAAATGATAATTTAGTGAAAAGGTAATCTAACATAAAAAAATACCGGCCTGGATTTTCACATACATACATCAACACACACACACATATACATACATACACACACATGTATATATTCATATATCGTCTCTGTATATATATTTATAAACATGTTCATATAATATATATCTGTTTTATACATACATATATGTATATATATATCATATCTCACACGCTAGCTCTCTCTCTCTCTCTCACACACACACACATGTATATATTCATATATCATCTCTGTATATATGTATATAATCCTATCCATATAACATATATCAGTTTTATATATATATATATATATCATATCTCCCAATCTCACACCCACGCTCACAATCATACACTCTCGAACACACACACACACACTTAACAATATATTGTACGAATTTTCCTTACAGTAATGCATTACTCATAATGTGAGGAAATGCATTTATCAGACTTCTTCATCTGCAATTTTTTTGGCCATTCCTACTTCACTAATATGTTTTGTTTCCCTGCATCATTCCCGATCCCAATTCTGGCTTTCTCATAAAAACCTGTTTCGGAAACTCTCACTTTTCTTCTTTTGTTTTGTTTCCCAAGAGAAACAGGGAGTGTGTGCGAGAGTGAGAGAGAGAGAGAGAGAGAGAGAGAGAGAGAGAAGCAGAGAGAGAAATGAGATGGAAAGAAAGAGACCGCTCAACAGTATTTTTGCTATTTACTCCCAATTCATACGTAGATATGGTATTCTTTTCCATCCAGCGGTCGGGCAGAACACAGTATCTAATACAAGTTAAAATGATTTTATTATTCTGAATGTGTTACAGTAAAACTACATTTGTTGGTGGATAAATAATCCCGTAAATAAATGTGTGCAATAATATTGGAAATGTATTTGATGTTCAAGTATATTGTCACATATATTAGCTATTGCCTGACAATATGCAACCTGAATTTTCGTTACCTATTCGGTGACAGTAATAAAGCTAATGAGAGACAAAAAAACGATGCTGAATACTGTGGCATCAAATATTATTTTCTGTGCTGAATACTTTAAGCAAATGCAATTCCGAATCTATAAATCGCAAACTATATTCCATCTGCGAAACCCACCAATATAGTCATAACGAAATATGAAGAATTAATTTAAATATAACGAAGTCATTTTTGAATTGCAAATATGCGGTAAGTGAGCAGACAATGAGATTTTCCGGTGGTTTCTTAATTTCATTCCCTTCGTGCGATTTATAATATTTTGAAAATATCTCATATATCTAGTGAATGCATTAAATATGTTAAAATGAACAATGAATAAATTTGTAGTGTCTTCAACACCCGAACTGTCCAAACTTTATATGCTTTCGTAAAGTATCCTCATATCACTCACAAGTCTAACGTTTTTGAGTTAATACGATTCTGAGTTAATAAAACGATATTCTTAAAACACCTTACGGGATTCCTCGTTCTACGAACATCTCTATAGTTTTCTGAAAACAACTCATTATCTTTGAATCACTTTCCTCCGCCTCAAACCCAGAGCTCTCATATTATATAGATTTGGAGTATGCAATATTAAGTAAAGCATTCGACCGCATCTCTCATTTGAAACGGTTCAGTTGCCGAAATTCGTGCTCCGTATGTCTTGCTTCGGAATGCTTTTAACGATTCGTGTAAATCGTGTTGTATATATGGAGTGTTCAATCTGTGTCTCATTCTTTTAAACACCATCTGCCATAGGTCTCATTTTCTTCGATCAAACATCTTATACTCACCCATGACTTCTTTAATATCATTTACATGCCCATTATACGCACATCGCACTATACATCGCCACACTTGCTTAATGTTTTCTAACACTGCAAGCATCATCCACTCTCAATACAGACACCATATGTTAAATTCATATTCAGTCTTTCATTCAAGTCCATAGAGATCATTTTCCCATCGCTGTATAAAGATACATGCATATGTACACATACATGCATTCACACACACATACACACACATATATACACTTGCTTGTCTGCAAAATATACAAACAGCTAAAGAGAATAATTTTCATTTTGTAATATGAATGTTTATACTGAATGTATTGTTTTCCTAAACGAATAACTGTTTTTCTAGTTGTTACTGTCTAGTTCTCTCTCTCTCTCTCTCTCTCTCTCTCTCTCTCTCTCTCTCTCCACTCACATGCGCACACAGACATACACATATACACGCACATTTGTGGACACATACATACACATCTTATCTTTTGTAAGACAAGGAAACATAAACCTCACTCGTATCGCAAAATATTTATCATTATAGAAGTGATGTTTTTTAAATACTACATTGGGAATCATAGTAAAAATGAATGGACACACATAGGTTATAAGCGTATCTATATTAAATACAACTTTATAACTAACTTCATTCTTTAAATGATAACGAAACTTTGCTCAAATGCAATTATATATTCGGCGCTATGAATCCTTATATCGACTGTACTATTAATCTCCACGTATAAATGTCAGAACAAATTCTGTGAAATTTCAGACATTGACACATAAAGCTATTGGCAATCTTCCCGTGAATGTACATATACTTGGCCTAAATTCTACATTTAATATCAATGATGCACAACATTGTAGAAAATTAAGTATGGTAAATAAAATTCCATAAATATGTGCGTTTTTCTCTCCTTTCTCTCTCTGTTTAAACACATACACACTCATACATATATGTATACATATTTACATATATATATATCTACATATACATTGTCAAACATATACATACATACATATATACGCACATATATATTTTGAAAGTAACAAATATTTTATCAGTTTAACGCCTGACAAGATGAGGGACATGGGTATGAAATATTTCAGAGACCACTCCTTTCTCAGCAGCAAATTATATTATTAAAGTGGATTGTGAAGGAGGATATAAAACAGACGGAGAAAGGAATCAAGGACGGCATAAAGAAGATGAAAAATGTTCAAATGAGAAAGGCTCATATCGCAGAGGATAGTGTAATGGAAATTAGAAAATTAGAACCAAGTGTGTGTTATAAATGTGTTAAAATGCATTCTAAACTATACAGCATATATGTGTGCGTGTGTGTATGTGTGTGTGTGTGTGTGTGTGTGTGTGTGTGTGTGTGGTGTGTGTGTGTGTGTGTTGTAGACTTTAGAATACATTTCAACTCATACCAAGAAGTTCTAATTTTTACTTCACTATCGCTTGATCTAATTCAAATCCCCTGCGATGAGATCTTATATGTATATATATATATATATATATATATATATATATATATATATACAGTGAGAGAGCGAGTGAGAGATAGAGAGAGAGAGAAGATAAATAGAGGGTAGAGAGGGTAGAGAGAGGGAGGGGGAGGAAAATTGAGAGAAATATAGATTCAACGAAAGATAGATGAATAGATAGTTAGAAATACCGTTTAAAAAAAGATAACTTAAATACCAAGACTAGAACAATTGAGCGAAATAGATCTCCACATCCAGTTCTTCTGATTTCTAAGTTGCAGCTTATCAGACAGTTCTATATATATATATATATATATATATATATATATATATATATATATATATATATAGAGAGAGAGAGAGAGAGAGAGAGAGAGAGAGGGAGAGAGAGAGAGAGAGATAGGTGTATTTGCATGTATTTAGGTATGTATATATGTGTGTGTGTCTGTGTACGTGTACATATATATGTATGTATGCATATATATATATATATATATTATATATATATATAATATATATATATATATATATATATATATATATATATATACCATCGTGTCGGGTGTGGAATCTTCGGCCTCCTTCGGCGTTACAAATGTCACAAAGCAAGATTTTGTTCCCACTGTTCTTTACAGTGGTGCTGAAGTATGCTTTTGGAGACATACAAATTGGTGGCAAATTCCAGTTTCGAACAAGTTGTGGATTATACAATCATCAGCGATTAAAAACCAGAACACTGCGAAGCATCAGTTATCATTCTTGATCTACTTTTTTCAGATGATACTGCACTAGTAGCGACGTCATTTAAGATAGCGGAGGAAATTCTAGAGAATTTTCTGCTGCAAGTACGGTCTTTGGTTTGACCATCCGCATAAAGAACACAGATGTAATCCACTAACCTTGTCCTACACCTAAAGAAATTCGTGCTAACAAGCATGGCCATTAGTTCACAATTTTTCCGACTCTCGTGTATAGGTTGATGGGAGAAATGTTTATCATATGAAGTCATTTATATATCTTGGCAGTAAATTGCATCCGCGCGCTTCCCTTGATGATGAAACTGTCAACCAACATATTTAGGAAACCTCGTCATCGCCTATGAAATGAAAAGGACATCAAACTTGACTCCAAGGTACAGGAATATAAAGGTGCCATTCTTAGTACTGTCTTGTATGGCTCACAATCGTGGTTACACTATAGCCGACATATTAACTAACTAGACATTTTCTACAAAGTTTGTCTGAAAGCAATCTGTGGTTACTCGACAAAAGACAGAGTTTATAATACCGAATCGTGCTAATCGTCTACGTGTTTCAAGCATTTCAAGTGCGGAGTTGACATCTAGCAAAACGCTTGAAACTCAAGAATACCAAAGAACTGGAATCAGAATATTTTGTTCCATACATGTGACTCCCAATAAATTTGTCGAGTGGCCTTCTTTTTTTTTGTCTCCTCATTTGTATATATATATATATATGTGTGTGTGTTTGTGTGCGTGTGTATAAAAAGGAAAAAAAAACGAAAGGAAAGGGAAAAGAAGGAAGGGAAGAAAAGAAAAAAAAGAAAGTAAACAGAGAGACTTTCAGTAAGGACCATATTGCACTTATTTCTTGAAGAAGTCACCATCCTTAAACCCATTTCTATACAATGGTAAATGACTACGTGAATAAATGAATAGTGAATAAGATGGGTATCCCCTTCCCTTCCTCTCTCTCCTCCTCTCTGTACCTACCTATCTACATTTCTATGTATCTACCTACCTATCTATCTATCTCTATTGTCATGGAACCTCACCACAATAAACAAAAACAACATTCTCCTCTTCTTAACAAAACCCCACAAACGACATCTGCTTTATTTGAATGAATAATTCGTTTGTACATTCACAAAATTCTATTTTAAGTTCGTGAAAGGCACGAAAGCGCTAATAATAATGTATAGATAAAAATATTTTTTTCCAAAATTCTGGCGACCTGTTTCCGCAATATGCAATTACTGTACACCACACCTAAAACTATATGAATATATATATATATATATATATATATATATATATATATATATATATATATATATATATATATATATATATATATGTAAACTTAGATAAACTCAGATATGTTTCGACCAAAGATTGGTCCAGGTCACGTCTAACTTAATAGCACCACATGATAGGATTATTCGAATCCTGTTTCAGTCAAGTTTTTGTTTATGGTCCATTCAAGTAGTGAGTTCTTGTTGGGTGAGTTGTATCCAATTATGGGTGGATTATCTGGTATTCTTTGAAGGAATCTATCCAGACTCCATTTAAAGTTCATGGGATCCTTTTCCCCTTTGATCTCTTTCGAGACAATGTTAAATAGGGCAGGGCCTGTTGAGGAAAAGAAATTATGTTGCAGTGCACATGTATGCTGTGATCTTGAATTGGGCAGGGGACGTATGGCCCGTGGTCCCAGTCTTGAATGAACCTTGAAGCTAATGTTCAGGTCGTTTGGGCAAAGTTGGCGGTATATTCTCCACATCGTATAAATGATGAACCGGTCACGGCGACGCTGGAGAGAGTAAAGTTTCTTTAAGGCGATCCCAATAATCGAGAGCAGCCATGCCTTGAATTCGTTTAGTGAGTGCCGTCTGGGGTGACTCAATCCTCGAGATGTTTTGTCTTGTATGGGGAGACCACAGTGGGCAGCAGTATTCGAGGTGTGGCCGTATAAAGGAGGAGAAAAGTGGTATGATGACACCTTATTCTCTGGACCGGAAAGTTCTTAAGATCCAGGAACTAATCCTACGAGCTATATCGACCTTCTTGTTGATGTGTGCACTCCAACTGAGATCGTCATCAACAATTACACTCAGGTCTCTGATATTGTTAGAGGCTGTGAGCGGTTCTCCTGAAGGAAGAGAGTATGGCTGTTTTAGTGAGGAATTTCTTCCAAAATGCATCAGCTCAAATTTTCCCTCGTTCAGTTGCATTTTGTTTCTGTCTGCCAATTGACTCACAGCATATAGATCAGACTGGAGTTGAGTTCGGTCTGCTTCTTCATTGACGATTTGCTGGAGCTTAGTGTCATCAGCAAATATTTTCACTTTGCAGTAATGTACGACATGGAAAGGTCGGTTATGTAAATTATGAAGAGTAGCGGACCCACGACAGTCCCCTGAGGGACACCGCGGGTGACTTTTGCTGGGCTTGAGTGGATTCCATCTACTACAACATGTTGTGTTCTATTCGCCAGGAAATACTTAATCCAGTGTAGAACTTTTCCACCGATTCCAACATTTGCCAATTTTGAGAGTAGGATATTATGGTCTACCCTGTCGAACGCTTTACTGAGGTCAAGATATATGACGTCAGAGTTCGAACCTGTTCCCAAGGCTTTGAGTACATCTTCAATGTGGTGTAAGAGCTGTGTTAGACAGTCCCTGTCACAGCGAAAGCCATGCTGATTTGCATTTAGGAGTTTGTGGGTCTCCAGGAAGTTAGCTATACTTGATCTTAACACTCTTTCAAATACTTTAATGATGTGGGAGGTGAGTGAGATTGGGCGATAGTTGAGTGCGAGGGATTTGTTTCCCTGTTTGAAAACCGGGATGACTGACTGGGATAGAAACTGTTTCGGTATATAACCTGCGTCTAACGAATTTCTCCAGAGGCTGGTCAGAGGGACTGCAAGTTGGTGTCTACGTTCCTTCAGGAGACTAGCGGGGAAATCTATCAGGGCCTACAGCAGAGTAGTATTTGACCTCATTTATTACTGCTACGATGTCAGTGGCAGAGATTTTATGTTGGGAGTCAACTTCGTTCGCTTCTCTTACGTCAATATCAGTGGGAACACTAAAGACAGAGCAGTATTGTTTCTGCAGTATTTCTTTAATTTCTTTAGCATCGTTTTGGGGAATGCCGTTATCATCGATCAATGGCCCAATGGGTGAGACAGTGGTTCTATGCTTATTTGCATAAGAATAGAACACTTTTGGGTTCTGTTTGATGTTTTTGATTACCCACTGTTCCTCCACAGCTCTTTGATTTTCAATGGAGGTTTTCATGTTAGTCTGCAGATGAAGTTTTTCCAGCTCTAGTCTTTTCATTGTTGTTGAATGTGGATGTTGCGTGTGGGAATATTTTAATTGGTTGATTTTTTTGTTGAGTCTTTTGATGCGCCTGATGAGTGTTTTTTTCTTTTTAGGGAGCCGGTTTCTGTTTGTGTTAGTAGATTTCTTGGGAGCGTGTTTAGAGCATGTGTTGGTGACAATGGTTTCAAAGTGCTGCCACGCGGTCTCAATATGAGGGGAATTGAGAGTAAAAGACCAGTCGATGGAAGACAGATCCTTTCTGATTGATCCCCAGTCCGCTTTGTGGAAGTTTATGTTGTCAAATGGGTGTCATGGAGTGGGATTGGCTGGTTTGGTTTTTATATCTCGAGAATTAAAATTGCTGAGTACCACGTCGTGGTCTGAGAGGATAGTTTTTTCAACTGAACACTGTGAACGAAGCTAGAGTGATTGGTTAATACCAGATCCAAGATCGTTTTATTCTGTCTCGTTTGTTCGAGCACTAGCTGAGTCAGAAAGTATTCATCCATTAGATTAAAGAGCAGTTCTGCTGCTGCTCTATCTGATGTAGAGCACTTGCCTAACTTCAGAGTATTTGTGGGCCAGTTCACATGAGGGAGGTTAAAATCACCCATCACTTGTATGTGTGTGTATAGTGAGAATTTACGAAAGAACAAAAGACGAAGACTGATATGTAAACAGATGTATTAGTTTAACGTTCGGGAAGAAAGAAATACCTTTACGTTTCGAGTATACGCGCTTCGACAGAAAAGAACACAGAAATAAACAAGGAGAGAAAATTTTAAAAAAATGTTTAGAGGCTAGCGATCTATCATATATATATATATAAAGATTGAGAGAGAGAGAGACAGACAGAGAAACAGGATATCGATCAATCTTCACGCTCTATTTGACGGTTATTTTCTCACATAGATATGAAATATTTAACAGTAAAATTGCTATAATCACTTGCACGTGCCTTCCAATCATAGTTTAATCATTCTTCACATATTAAAATTTTCAGTGGATAACAAGAATTCTACGTTTCGTTTACAGTAATTATATCATGTATTGTATCGTACTTTATCCACAAAGTATCTGTAATTGAAATTGAATGTATCCGGTTACTTGCAACTATGTAAAGGGTTATATGTTAAATGGTAAAATGAATTGCGATGATGTTTTCATTATTTGCTAATTCTTAGGAAAACGAAGCATCAGATATAGATGAAAATATATATTTTCGATTACCATTACTGTGTGGATTAGTTTAAAATATTTCCCAAATAGAATCTTAATATGCGATATCGCACAGAATATGATTAAAACTGAACATATCTGTAAACGGATTAAATTCAGATTCAGTCGACTTAGTATATTTCTAATATATTAGTGCTTAGATTAATTTTAGATAGACTTTTTCCGTATGTATTGATTTGAAGTTATACCTGATGTGTTTCGTTTCTATTTCTTAAAAACCCCTTTTTTTTGGAAGGGGGGAGGAAGTGCTCCACCAAATTTTAATGAAATAATGAAAAGAAATGATTCTCAATAAAATTCGCACAATTAAGTTTAGTCTTTCCCTGTTAGGTGTCGCTTCATAAGAAGACAATGAAAGCAGCGAATTGCTTTTCTGAGTTGTTAATAAGTGTATTTCACTAAGATCCATCTTCATTCGTTCGATGAAATGAGAAACTACATAAGCTCCTGTGTAGATTCATTACATCAGATTTATTGATAACTGTCGCATACTGTGACCATTGCTAATCCTTTAACGCCCCTGGAGTTTAATTTATCTTTAAATGAAAACGAACGTTGTACAATAAACACGCGTTTTTGATTACTTTCTTACAATTCTGATGTTAGTAAAACCGATATTCATAGGGAAACCCGTGTAATGTTTTGTAAGCATCAAACAATGAAATTTCTATTCAGCGGAATAGAAAACCTCCAAACGTCAGAGATAATTCTTGGAATCATGTTGTACAATTAATTCTTTCAGTTGATTTCTGTGAAAATGGCTGTAATTGAATTTTTAAAAATACTCTGCCATTCTCTCACTCATTCAATATAGGACAATATAAAAGAATATATAACCAAAACCTATTGAAGCTCTATAGAAATATTCAAGAAACCGTTGCTACTACTTTGAAGAATGGAAGAAAAACGTTGCTTTACTCGAAATATATCAACGTTTCTCTTTTTTTTTCCTTTTAAGTGAAATTGAGAATAAATATTCCTTCCAGAACTCCAAAATATTATTTTGAGTTTGAATTGCCTTTGATAATTATATTTTTTTATCAAAATAAAATTTTTATATTTTATGAATTTAGTTGCGTCTCACAAGCAAGTAAATATCTGAGGAGGTAGGAAGACACGAAAATTGTTAAATTGTAAAATTCTTATGTTTGATTTGTGCTAATTTTCTGTAAATAGGAGGGTAACGTAAACAACAATACAGGTATGTGGCATATACAGGAATGTTACCGGGTCTTTCGTAGACCATCTAAGAGATTCGAATACTAAGATAAATATTTGAGAATTTTTTTTCTGTGAAATGAAAACTGTGTTTCCTTAAAAGTAGTAGTTGAAGGATAACATGGGAGATGCGTACGAATGCTTATCGAAAAGTGTTTAATTTGAAGACGTCTAACAACTAAGAGATAGCAGATGAACATGTTATATTTTCTATCAATGGCGATATGTAAGCCAGGAACAAGAGACGGAATGTTTTACTTTTAATCAAGAACGCACTTAATGAAATTTCCTTGTATTTAATTTGCTAATATTTAAGACAAGTAGTGTCATATCTATATACATAGACACACAAACACACATGCACACACACGCAAACACACACACACGCACACACACAAGCACGAACAATTATATATACGCACATATATATTATTACTCAAATAATGAAGGTTATAAAAAATATATTATGTATATAGTTTTACGTGAGATTTCAGTATTTGAGGATTGTGACGCCTACCTCAGGAAATATTTGGAGAAAAGTTGCTATAGTTGACAGCTCTCTCTTGTAATATGTGTGGATGTAGGGTCGATATTCGTTGCTGGGGCAACCAATCTGCCGCGTGCCTCTGGCATCTATCATTAAGAACTTGTGTGTATTTCTTAAATAAAAGAGCATCTTTGTTCTCAAGTTCCTTATATTTTCTTTCGTTTAGCTTCAATGGCGGTCTGGATGTCTTGTGTGAGGCATTTTTCTAGATGTCTTTTGTCGAATGAATCTTTTGCATGGAGGTTTGCTTTAAATTTGATAGTACTTCCAAATCAGATTCCCTTGCCTTTGCTAAACATGAACTTATACACTACAAAGCAACGCAAAATCTTGTTTTCATTTCCGTTCCATCACTTGGACAGTGTGCCGCGATTTGCTTTGAATTGGGATGGAAGCATTCCGTCGGTTACGACGACGAGGGTTCCGGTTGATCCCAATCAAAGGAACAGCCTGCTCGTGAAATTAACGTGTAAGGGGCCGAGCACTCCACAGACACGTGTACCCTTAACGTAGTTCTCGGGGATATTCAGCGTGACACAGAGAGTGACAAGGCCGGCCCTTTGAAATACAGGTACAACGGAAACAGGAAGTAAGAGTGAGAGAAAGTTGTGGTGAAAAGTACAGCAGGGATCACCACCATCCCCTGCCGGAGCCTCGTGGAGCTTTAGGTGTTTTCGCTCAATAAACACTCACAACGCCCGGTCTGGGAATCTAAACCGCGATCCTATGACCGCGAGTCCACTGTCCTAACCACTGGGAAATTGCGCCTCCACTGCTTTGAATTTTGATTTACCTCAGTGAAGGTCCGGGGTGTGACAGACCTATATCTTAAAAAAGACTCTTACTTCACATGGCACTGTGGATTGCAGCTTTATTTTTTAATTAAGAACTGGTAGTTTCAACAACCACAAACTATGTTGGGTTGCGTGGATTTTGTTAGGAAGCTTGGTAATGCCCTGGACTCAAGCGAAAATTTCTAGATATCCATTATCTATCAGGGTCTTTTTGAATTTTATGGTGTTCTTGTTCTGATTCTTGCTTTGTCACTGCTTAATTACGGAATCGCATTTCTAATGCAGGCCGTCATAGCTCTGTTGAGCAGGGATGAATAACAATACACGAATAGTTCTCTGAATATCACTTTTCGGTAAAAAGTTGTGGAGGTGGTTCCGTTTTGTGTGATGTTTTTTGTTCAAAAATAACAATAGATAAGAACCCGATGTTATTGGAATGATCCACTTCAAATTTCTTTATGCTCAGCAATATTATTCAAATGAATATTTTCTCAGCTGCACCAGGAAACGATCTTGATATGACGATGATATCCACATAACTGGCGCAAAATGTAGACGAGTGACAGATGTTGAGTTAAGGGCCCAGTATTTGAAAACTGAAGGTTATACTGCCACAAAATTGTTGACTGCGCATTGCTTGCAGCGAATAATACCAATTAGACATCTATTTTTGAAAGAGCTGCTTACTTCTTCTCATACAACTTTGAGTCCTGCGTTCGATGAACAGACTTAACCTTTTATCTAATATCAATAATATGGACTCCCCTTCTAAATTTTTCTGAAAATACTAGCGTGTAACACAATCATTATGCCATTCAATTGAGGTTTTTTTTAATGATTTAAACTCCGTAATATCCATTCCTATCCTCGAGTTACATCAACGTAGAAATATATATAAATGGCATAATCTGATCTGACAAAAGTCGTTTGCCTGCTTGTAACATTAACCTATTAAACATATAGCCATATATGCGAGTGTTTGCGTCGTGAGGTTGACAATTCGATTCCCAGACCGGGCTGCGTGTTGTATTCTTGAGCAAGATACTTTATTTCACGTTGCTCAAGTTCACTCAGCTGTAGAAATGAGTTGTGACATCACTGGTGCCAATCTGTATCAGACCCTTTGCCTTTCCTATGGATAACATCAGTGCTGTGGAGAGAAAAGGCTGGTATGCACAGGGGCGACTGCTGGTCTTCCACAAACAACCTTGCACAGACTTGTGGCTCGGAGGGTAACTTTCTAGGTGCAATTCCATAGTCATTCGTGACCGAAGTGGCCTCCTCCTCCTTGAGTCGTGGTGCATGATTCTTCTTCTGTCTCTCTATCTCTCACTCTGTTTCTGAATACACACATATATTTATGCATGTATATATTCTTACATATTCACACACTTGCACACACGCATATACATACCAACCAAGGATCATGGTAGAATGGGCCACTCTTTGAAACCGCAATGTCTTCTTGTTAAGGCTTTGTTAAGAAGACACATTCTGATTTTATATGAATACAATTTTAGTTCTAAACATACATATGTCACTACTATATATGTGTGTGTGTGTATGTGTGAGTGTGTGCCCGTGTGTTGGCGCGTGTTTGTCTGTGTGTCTGTGTATAAAGGCAACAGCTGTAACACAAAAAAAATTATTTTCTTTGTTCTTTGAAATAAAGTCTGTTTAAAGAAGAAAACTTTGAAGTAGCCTCATATGATTACAGACTGCATCAATAAAATTAAGAAAACGAATTTCTTTTATAGAACATATATATATATATTCGTTTTCAACAAATCGAAAGGTGTAGATCAACTCCCCGGGAATCATATTACATGTTTTTAATACTATTTGGAGAACTCAACATATCTCAACGCATAATCCCATACAGATATCTTAACCCGTTGATCCAAAATCATGTTGCCCTAATTTTTTTTTCATATGTTTGGTTATATACTCATAATCTTTACGTAATTATCTTTATTTCATTCGTCAAATATATTTATTAATCCGTATTCGTAAGAGGCTTTTCTCGTAATTGCCTATTTGCTACAAAGTGCAGCCTTAAGATATTTCTCATTTCATAATGTCCATAGTTTATCTTTTTCTTGGTATCGTAGTGGGGGGGGGTCGTAAATACACGACCATCCAATTCAGAATGCTATGTGATGTCTCAGCATTCAATAAAGCGCTATATAAAACTAATTTTTGGGATCTGAATTGAAACTGTACTTACGTAAGTTACAGAAGTATATCTCTGATTCTTCATGATATATTTATATAAGCGTGTTGGATATACACTGAAGAAGTGAAAAAAAGGACCTCCTTATGTTGATAAATTTGTTTTCGGAATTGTTGTCGTGAGAAATATCGTAAGGTCATCTGGCATGTTTAGATTTTCAGATAATCTGAACCGACCGCTCCATAAGAAAAGTGGGTAACGCTTAACAGCAGTCTAGGTTAGAGCAGGACAGTCATATCTCCTTTATATAAGAGGCATGGGCAAAATAAAAAAAGGGAACTGTAGTTACAAGTATTATTTTAATAGCGTGCATAATTTACCCATAATGCTGCTTAATACGGTATAAGCATAACTAGATGTTCCTCTGTGATGTGTCTCGCCACTTAAAACCATTTGGAATTCATATGCGCCATACACTCTTGTTTGACAAAGAGTGTTTCCAGTGATTTAGTATTTTTAACCACCGATGATATGCATGTTTTGTAAACCTTACAGGAGCAGATTTAAGTCTGTCGAATTAGATTTTAACATTAACAAGTTTTCAATATAATGTTTGCTAATATTCAAGTGATGCTCTGAACAGTGGGCAACCTCGTGAATTTTGCAAAGCATTGTGACGATCGATTTTAACACTACTTTTAATACTTGGAAATTTTTTCAAATAAATACGAGAAAATATATCAAATCTGTAGTTTCTAGGAACATTTTCCCAGGTTCCAGTAGTATAAACAACGGGAGAGAGGACACGAATGCATATTGATTGCATTTTTATTGCGGCGGTTGGCGCACTTCGTTATTTGTCTCTTGCCATTTAAGTAGTTGGCACTCTTCATCTGATTGGAATATAGTAACAGCTGATTCTCCAGTATTTACCCATTCCTTTACAAAATATATCTCTTCAACTCACATTTTGACAAATAATAATTGTCCTTATCAGCGCTCTTCACGGGATTCCTTTTTTTACTAACAATAAATCCCATCCGTGCACAGGTGGCAGATTTTTATATGATTAACATTTGCGGATTACTTATTGAAATTTCTATAACCCAAAACGAATGTGGTGGGAAGAATTGGTCTTCGCAAAGGCAACTTCTCTCGGCTGTGTAAACAAAGCTTGGGAGAAGAAGAAAGAGAAATCACGGATATGTCGCAGAGATGGTGGTATGCCGTAGGTAATGCGCCTTCTTTAGCGCTACTTAAAATGAAATTTTGAGTTCTTTCGAAACTGCGAACGGTGGGATTAGCTTGTATATCTTTATGAGAACACACACACACACACACACTTGTTTACGCAGAAAAACGAAATGTGATAGATTGATAGCAATGCAAAGAAATATCGAGAAAGAGAAGAGAGGGAGAGGTCCAGGGAGAGAAAAGTGAAAGAAATTAGCGAAGAGTGTTTGGATAAGATAAACGCTATGCTGGAAAATGAGAGATGTAATATATGAAAATGAGGGTGCGACGATGTGTCGTGATAGGATAGAATATAGGAAGAGAAATCGTATAGCAAAAAAAATACCTTTACACAAGAATATCAATAACGATGAGGAGGAACATTAATGGGGAAAATACTTCAAAAGAAGAGAATTCTTCATCAAATTTACAAGACCACTATGATCCATTTGCTATATACACTCAAACAAATGCTTTACAATTTTCTATGCATATTTTCCATACAGATACAATTGTCTAAAACCATTCGCATGAGAATCTAAAAATATTATCTTTAAACACGCTAATTTTCTTTTTATATTCTCTCAAGATGCTTAAAACGCGTTTTTACAATAATAAAAAATATGAGAATTTCCTCGAAGGCGCAGTTTAATATAGTCACTCGCCTTGCATTATTATTTGTCAAATGTCTTTCATTCAACAGAATTTCAATTTCCTGTGCAATTAAGATTGAAAGCATTTGAAGGGGGTTGGGGTAGGGACGAAAAAAAAAACAGAAGAAAGCTGAAAATAAAGCGGGAAGGCTAAATTAATAGAGCTGATTTACATTGGATTTCTTGCTTTTTTTTATTGTATAAATTTATTATGGCAGAGAGATACCCACACTTCCATACAGCGAAATAGTTGTTTGCATTATTGAATAGAAGAATTCAAAACTTGAATCTGAATGAATGGAAAATAATAACGATTAAACAAGAGTAACAGCCATGAGTATCGAAGCAATCATAAAGATACAGATATAAAAACATGCAACAGTGACAACGGAAGCAGTTATAGTGGAATAGTCTTTAGTTATTTGAGACAGATCAATAAAAATCAACAAAAGCTGAGAGAATAAATTTTACAGAAAGAAAATGATAATGCAGTTAAGTTTTGAAATAACTCAGTGAAATACATCAGGGTAGCATTTGGAGAGATTTTTACCACACGAGTGTATTAAATTGGTTCTATTTGTCATTCAGATTTATGTAGTTTTTGTTAGATACAAATTATTGTTATTATTTTATAGTAAAACTACAAAAATGTACCCGCTTTAAATTGGTGTTGACCATGAAATCTGCCGTTGCTTGTGTTAATCTACAAGTTACAATTGAATCTACAAGTTCAGTGTATTCCGCACAAATTAGGGGACGAATCACGGAATCGAGTGTATAGTAACGTGACATGTATGAGATCAGTGGGATTGAAAATGAGGCGAAACGATTTAAAGACAGACAAATTAAAATATTTCCAATATGATCAGTTTTGTCTTATAATTCAATGAAAAGTGATAGGATGTCGAGTATAAAAGGAGAGGAATAAAAAAAAACTATATTTATGATAATAATACCGTGTAAAGATTGATACAAAGAATAAAAAATATAACAACAATGACATCAACACGAAAAATATTAATAATCTTTCCTTCTACAGACACAAGGCAGATAATTTCGAGAAGTGAGTAATGGTTCACGACTGGTGCTTATTTTGTTGACCTTGAAAACATAAAAGGAAAAGTTGCTGTCAGTAGAATTTGAACTCGCAACAAAAAGATTTGGAAAATGATGCTAAACAATATGACTCGTGTCATAGCGACTCCGCCAGCTCACTGACTTCTTTTAATAATTAAATGGGTTTTAGATTTTTGGGACAAGGCCGGAGATGTCGGGGGAGTGGGTAAGTTGATCAGATCGACTCCAGTGTTTAACAGGTACTTATTTTATCGACCTTGAAAGGATAAAAGGCAAAGCCCGCCTTGGTGGCATTTTGAACTTAAAACGTAAAGAGGGATTAATTGATGCTAAGTATTTTGATCGGTGAGATGACGACTCTGCCAACCCGCCGCCTTACGTGTAATAATAATATTGAAAATATATAAAAGTTATATATCCTAACAGTAATAGAATGAATAACAACAACAATAACAGCAGCAACATCACTATGACCATCATAATCATCCTCAACATCAACAAAAATAACAACAATAAAAATAGTTATGGATAAACATACTAGTAATGTTAGTGTAGTTGTTGAATTCATTTTATATAAATATTGAAAATTTTTTTTACTTAAAATAGAATTTGATCCCTTGCAAACAACTTCTGATGGACAACTTAGTCCCTTGATATCATATTCTTCTTTCGGTAGATGACTGGTGTAAGTTTTATAGTGATAAAACTGCTTCCTCAAAGATCAGGGACAATAATTATGTGTGTAGCCTGTGTGTGCAGTTGTATTCTTGTGCATATGTGTGTTAGAATATAGAATAGCGCGAGCGACGTTGCTTAATTATAAACAAAATACCTACTTGGGAAATATCAGCTATACATGAGAACCTTCCAGTAATATAATAAAATCTTCATAACTTGTCGGAAAATATACAAATAAATCTGTTGTTACTAGGGTCGATTACTTCGGCAAAAATTACCGAAGAGGTTGCCCCAGCAAAGCCGTATTACAATGACCGAAACAAATAAAAGAATAGGAAATGTAAAAGATTAGGTAAAACTGCATTAGAAAAGATACACTCTTTTGTCACTGATTGCGAGATTTCTTATTACAAGAAGCCACTTTCAACTGCTCCCAAATATTGCTGTGTATCGATTACTACTGCTAAATTTACCAGATCGATTATAATAAAGCATAGATTAACTTATTTGATTTGAGCGTCAATAGATTTAAAGCCTGAGCGATATAAATATTAAAATGAATAATTTGCTGCGCAACTTCGAAATGCAAAATATCGAGAACTCGAAGTATAATGCTTAAAATTCAAAATATTATGTCAAGTGGTTCGGGTATTCCACTCTCGATCGTAAGGCTGCAAGTTCAATACACGGCAGCGCATTGTTTCTTTGAGTAAGGCATTTTATTTCACGTAGCTCCAGTACACTCAACTGGCAAAAATTATTAGTACCAGTAATTCAAAAGTCAGCCATGTCACAATCTGTCACGCTGAATCTCCCTGAGACCTACATTAAGGATAATGCATGACAGAGGACTGTTGATAACTTTATGTATTAATTTCACGAGCAGGTTGTTCCTTGGTTCGTTTCAACTGGAGCATTCTTCGTCATAACCAACGTAGAACCAGACTTGTGTTTTTTTTCAGTTAGTAATAAGCATAATTCAAATAAGAATACTGAATAGAAACATTTGAAGAGTTCCTACTTGTTTGAAAATATATTTTTTTCTCTTTCATCTTCAGTTTGATTATTGTATAAAGAGAGAATAGTGCCAAGTTGACTCGGAGCAATTAAACAGAGTTATTAAATACTTTTCCAAATATTCGTTTGTTAGAGTGTAATCCATTGAAGTTGATTTTTCTCTGAATTATATTTGTATACATAAAGTTATATCTATGTGTGTATGGCAACTGATAGAGCATGTGTGCACTTTTCAATAGGTGAGAGTTTATGCTCCAATAGATGTACGAGCACATTAAAGAAAAACAACAAACACACACACATATATTTGTGCATATTATGTGCATGAATATATATATATATATATAGAGAGAGAGAGAGATACACATGTACGTTAATATAATGTGAAAATTGGTATATATATGAATTCAATTAGAGATTCTTCGCATTCTTATTTTCTTATTTTCTTCAATTTAATATCCATAATACATACATATACCCCTATCTGTTTCTCTCACTCCCCCTCTCTCTCTATATATATATATGTACACACACACACATATATATGTGCATATATAAATATATATATTTATATATATATATATATATATATATATATTGTGTGTGTGTGTGTTTCTGAATATCTGTGCATGTGTGTATACGTATACATAGAAATGTCTATTTGCATATTGCCTTAAGCATATGTCATACGTTGCAATTCTTTCAGCACGAGAATTATTCATATCTTATGAATGATACGCAGTAGGAATAATGAAATGGAATGGTTTACAAGAGTGCTGTCCTTTGCCAACAAACAGTTGTTTGGATTGTAGGTTTTTTGATCAGAATATAATATAATAATATTCTAATATTTCTCTGTCAGTAGCTTGCGGCTTCAGGAAGGCATATCTGCATGGTTGCTTCGGCAGCATCATATCTTTCCATTCATCTCACAATATCAATATATACATACGTATATATATATATATATATATAACATATCTATCTAACTGTCTATTTATCTCTATATATATGTATATATATGGATGCATGTATGAATGCATGTATATATATATATATATGTATATATATATATATTCATATATATATGTGATATATATATATATATATATATATATATATGTATGTATGTTTGTATATGTATGTATATGTACATATGTATGTATACATATGTATGTATACATATGTATAAGTATGATCTGTTTCCTGAGAGTCGTTGTTTGTCATCAACGTCACATTCATTGCGGCCCTTTAAGGAAGTCACCTCAAATATCCCCCTCTTCTTTTCTTTTTGTGCTTTCCTCGAAATCAATAGAAACTAACATTTTCAATATCCGCCTTCAGAAATCCGTGTGTTTTAATAGATTCTTTTTTCGTATATAATGACTTTAACAATATTAAATGAATCATATTTACTTTCGATTTGAACTGAAACTCTTCGCCATAGAATATTTGAAGGTAACTCAATACATATTTCACCAGTCCTAAGGTGAAATAACACCATTGTATATACAAACGTGTATATATAATTATATACGCATATATATAAGCATTGACACACAGAAAGACACACACACACAGAGTCACACACAGATCACTTTTTAAACTTTCTATAAATATAAGAGAATGGAATGTAATTTTGTGTTATTAATAGTTATTATTCTGAGTCTATTCGCTTGTAATACTTGGTTTTCCAGAAACAGTTGTGATTCGGCAAATCTTAGCCGCTAGAAACTTGCACTCCGGCAGTTACGGCGTCACGGGTTCCAGTTGATCTGGTCAAAAGATCAGACCACTTGAGAAGCGGACTTTTTCAAGTGCATGAGCAATCCACACGCATTCGTGCTCTTAAAAATGTTTTCAGGGAGATTCAGCGTAGCACAGACTGTGACAAGGCTGGTCCTTTCAAATACAGGTACAACTCATTTTTTCCAGCTGAATGGACTGGATCAAAGGGGAAATACAGTGTTTTGTTCAAAAATAGGACGCACCGCCGGTATGCCAACATTTATGGACTTACAAAATATGCCTCAAGAGAGAAAATTCCACTTCGGTATTTTCATTACCCTGTTTGAAGCATTCATATATTGAGTGCAAATAGCTTTAAATAAACAGCTGGACGATGCATCTTCTTGGGAGTTAAAATGGTGGGAAAATCCACTTCTACGGAACAGCCACGTTTACGTGACGATAACCATTAGTTTAGTTACTTATGGAGATTTTCTATCGAGTTAATTTGATATATATATATATATATATATATATATATAGGGGGAATTCACGAAAAAAAAAAGAAGACGAAGACAGGTGGTGTAGAAAATAATTAGATGTATTAGTATAACGCTCGGGAATTGAAAAGTATTTTACGAGCCTGCGCTCTTCTACAGAAGGGAACAGAGAAAGAAAGGAGAGAAACAAGGAGAGAAAAGATGTGTGTAGTGGTTATCAATCTATATAGATAGATAAATATGTATATAGATAGATAGATAGATAGACATATATATAGATAGATAGATTGATAGATATGTGTGTGTGTGTTTGTATGTATAAAAAGAGGATAAAGAACTCTTTCGGTCATGATAATCATGCGATTGTACCTACAAGGTTCCCCTCCGCGACACAAGTCCGGGTATGGTGGTTTATGGAAGACCAGCTGTCACCC
>NC_043001.1:5738240-5800740 GCF_006345805.1 Octopus sinensis | reverse complement strand
CTCTGTAGGCGCTAGAAGACTGCACTTGGAGACCACATGGTCAATGGTTTCATTTTGTTGCTTGCATACAGGACACGTTGGACTGCTTCTGATCTTTAATATGTTGGCCTGGTAGTTTCTTGTTGGTAGGCATTGATCTTGAGCTGCTATGATAAACCCCTCTGTTTCAGATTTTAAGCCAGAGGCCATTAGCCATTGATGGGTCAGGGCTTTGTCGATATCTGCATTATTCGCTCTCTTTGGGTATTTGCCATAGAGAGGTTTTTCTTGCCATTTATTATTCAGAATATCTAAGGCCGCAGTTTTGGCACGGGTTTTCATGCGCCTAGCTTTTTACTATATTATTATTATTATTATTATTATTATTATTATATATTATTATTATTATATTATTATTATTATTATTCTATGTTTGACTTTTGCTTTATATTTGTACAAGTTGGCTCCAAGTCTCACCCAGAGACCTCAAGAGACAACAGGGTTGGAAGTTCATGTTGTTGTTATGCCTAGTGTGCCATATATTTGGGGGGTGGGGATGTTGTACTAATGAATGTCTAAAAAAAAAAAGTTTTTTTTTTTTTTTTTAATCCGAAAATTATGGTTGTTTTAAACCTTGAGGTTACATAGAGAGTATTTTGCGTAGGATATGAGCAGTTCCCATGAGCACTATCTTTTGAACTTCTGCCATTTTTGGGTTCCTGGTATCTGAGTTAGGTAGCTATCAGCCCCTTTTGCTATCATTCCCAGGGCACCTATGACAACAGGTATTGTTTTAGTCTTCAGCTTCCACATTTTGCTGATTTCTATTCAAGATCTTTATATTTGCTCAGTTTTTGGTAGGTCCTGACAGATACGTTTATATCGATTGGGACAGTCATATCAATGAGGAGGCATGTTCTTTGTTTGAAGTCTTTCAATATGATGTCTGGCCTATTTGCATCTATCTTCCTGTCAGTTTGAATGGTGAAGTTCCAGAGGAGTGAGATGTGGTCATTTTCAAGCACTGGGGGTGGTTTGTGTTCCCACCAGTTTTTTTCATGGGGCAAATCCAGGTTTTTACAGATTACCCAGTGAATATATTGTGCAGCTCTATCGTGCCTGTTGAGATACTCTGTAGGCGCTAGAAGACTGCACTTGGAGACCACATGGTCAATGGTTTCATTTTGTTGCTTGCATACAGGACACGTTGGACTGCTTCTGATCTTTAATATGTTGGCCTGGTAGTTTCTTGTTGGTAGGCATTGATCTTGAGCTGCTATGATAAACCCCTCTGTTTCAGATTTTAAGCCAGAGGCCATTAGCCATTGATGGGTCAGGGCTTTGTCGATATCTGCATTATTCGCTCTCTTTGGGTATTTGCCATAGAGAGGTTTTTCTTGCCATTTATTATTCAGAATATCTAAGGCCGCAGTTTTGGCACGGGTTTTCATGCGCCTAGCTTTTTACTATTATTATTATTATTATTATTATTATTATTATTATAATTATTATTATTATTATTATTATTATTATTATTATTATTATCGTGTGAGAGAGCAGTGCATGCCAACAAAATGAAACTAGGGTAAAATATACGAAGCCCAGTATACCCATCATG
Source organism: Octopus sinensis (assembly GCF_006345805.1). Lineage (NCBI taxonomy): Eukaryota > Metazoa > Mollusca > Cephalopoda > Octopoda > Octopodidae > Octopus > Octopus sinensis. Next base: position 5,799,143 of record NC_043001.1, on the reverse strand, counting down.
ATTACACGTCTAATAAGGCTACACCAGGCATATTCATCAAAGCCATATGTGCGCAACATGGTGATCTTATGTCAAGATAAATAGCAGATGACCTTGCAGGTGGAGCCCAGTTAGAATTTTCTTCTGGTTCAGTTGCCCATCCTGCTCAAAAGGTCCCTCAATAAGGTTTGTTTAAGGATGCTGAACGAAACAAGCATATTTCCAGAGGTGAATTATCCAAACCTCTAAGAATTCCTTTCAACACACGGCTAAGATGCTCCCCCACTATTTCTGTTCATGATCAGAGATACACATATCTTCAGCCACTAAGGGACATGCTTAACTGATTAAGTTCAAACAACTGACAAGCAAATCTGTGGTATTGAGCAGAATATTTGCTGAAGCCTATCTTTTATATCAAGACAAAACAACGTACATGATAACACTTTCTATCAGTTAAGATCAGAGGCCATGAGAGTCACTGTCTGGTATTGCATCAGGGCATTTATTGTTATTATTGTTATTATTATTATTATTATTATGATACATATATATGTATATAGATTTGGTTGAATTGTTCAATTAAATGGATGAGCTTGAAACGGTCGTACTGCATCACTACTTGATATCCTGTGGCTTTTTTTGGTTTATGTATATATATATATATTATATATATATATATATATAATATATATATATATATATATATATATATATATATTTATGTATGTATGTATGTATGTATATATGTATGTATGTGTGTATGTATATACATATATATGTATATCAAGAGTGAAACTGAGGTGCTATCCTAATCTTTATTCTTCCGACATATGTTTCGAAGAAAACATTATCATTATTCCAGAAAGTATAAAATTATGTAAAATAATGCAATCTTCTCATCGAGAAGAAAAACTGAAACAAAAAGTATCATTAACACATTTAAACCGAATGTCGTTACTGCATATATGAAGTGGACGCTTGTAAATTATTTGAAAATACCGTTAATATATATATAAGGTGAATGGAAATTTACAGAAAGAGAAGCAAGAGGGAGAAAGAAATTAAAAGAAAACGAAGACGGGAGAAATATTGTGCGACAGGCGAACAGGAATAAAAATTAAAAGCGTGGAAATAAATATATTTAGTGGAAATGAAACGTAAGAGGGCAATTAAAGGTCGAATTTTATAGACTAGTAGAAAATACTTTACAGACATTGGACACCATCAAATATGGATTCGTTTAAGGATAGCATTGAAAACCGTCTGTACTCTGAAAACTTAGCGCTTTCGTATAACGCCCCCGTCTGATTCTCCCACACATCATTCAGAGCAATAACAATTAATTTCACAATATATTTTCTCTTTTCTTTTAAAATATTCATTCATTACGTAAATATAAAAGTGATGCATACAAGACAAATGAGCTACATTCACACTTAGAAATCTTTCACATGAGCTGTCCTGGCATATATGTTTCGTGTTAAACGTCTTCTCCATTGGATTGTGGGGAACATCCTGATTTGAGATTATTCTTCCTCCACTGGTCATTATATTACTACCTAGCATCATAATAGTATGAACACCTTCAACTCCACTGCGAACCTCAAATAATTCTGGTTTCAAATATTAGTACAGGGTGAGCGAATTCGAGGGAGGGGATGTGTTAATTACATGGACCCCAGTTATTATCTGGTTATTAATTTAGCGGCCCCGAAAGAACGAAATGCAAAATCGGTATCTGAGTTATTTGAACACGGTCCGTAACGAGTTTGCATGCTGCCCGGCGTTCTAACGATTCGGCCGGCTCGCCGCCTTCGCTCAATCAATAATAATATTAATACTTATTGATTTTATAGGTTTAGCTGTATTTTACCCTGGGTGGTGTGTCTCAATATATTGACACTAGCATTTCGACTATTTCAATTAAAGAGATTTTGAAAATCAAAATCTAAGTAACAAAGAATCAAATAAAAAATTATAAGATCAATGTATGCCAAACTCCAAACAACAAAAAACAATACAAATATAATAAAATATCAATAATTATAAATACAACGAAACAATAACAAGGAAAAATTCCTTATTTCGGATCAGTTAATGAACTGTTTACTATTACATTGGTCTAGTATTGACTGGAAATATTCGCTCTCATCTCAAGCAGATCACAGACAAAACTAATAGGAAAACAACTTGTTTTAGTGTTTTTACCTTCTTTTAAATTATAAAACTCAATACATCTGTCTGGTACTAAGAGACATATTGAAGAAGAGAACATTTTTTTCTCTTTCCTGAACATGAGGAAATCAGTTTGGTCTAAGCTAGAGAAAAAATCTTTTATCTTTTCTTTTGATATACACACATAAAACAGTCATATGACGAAAGGAGAATGAGTAAAGAAAGTTGAATAGACAGACTTACAGGCAGAAAAAAAAGTGAAATATAGAAATTCTGTCTTGAAACATGCTACAAATATAGGAAATATCCGAAATAATGCAGTCCTATGAAAAAAAATAATTTGAATTGGTCATGGCTGAAACGCATATGAATATATATTGCATCATACGTATGTGAGCTTATATACATCGTATATAGATCAGTTAGTGAAGAGAGAACATGCTCATCAACAACTACAACAACAGCAACGGTAGTGGAGGCGCAATGGCCCAGTGGTTAGGGAAGCGGTCGGAGGATTGCTGTTTCGATTCCCAGACCGGGCGTTGCGTGTGTTTATTGAGCGAAAACACCTTAAGCTCCACGAGTCTCCGGCAGGGCGTGGTGGCGACCCCTGTTGTACTCTTTCGTTTCAACTTTCTCTCACTCTTTCTTCCTGTTTCTTCTCCCCGACATCCTACGCAACCGCTGAGCCTGGATGCGTATTCATCCATCCGTCGATGCTCTCGGTGTCGGGGGTTGACCTGCTTTCTCTTCTGCGGGTCTTACGAATAGCAAAGGACCACGTTTCGGACTTCTCCCACTACAGATTTCTCCGCTTCGCTCAACATCAACATCAACAGCAACGGTAATAGTTACAATATCACATTCAATTTCATACAGGCAGGTATCAGACGGTTTCAAAAAATGGAAGATGTTGTATAGAACATATTGCAATGATTTCGAAACATTGACAAATAGAGATGTTTTTATAAATACAGAGATAAAATGAAACCACTACAGGCAAAGGAATTGGCGTGTGAGAATGTGAGATTGACCGAGAATCATGAAGGAAACACATAATTTTGAAAAATATTGACTTGGACGACAATTTAACTAATGACATACGTAAAAATAATAATTAAAAAATATATATTTGTGATACATTAAGCAAATACAGCGTACAACAGTTGTTATCCATTCTCACAGAGAAGAGAAATTTACAATATTCAGAATTGTTTACCTATTCTTACTGTTGTGGTAGAGAAAGAGGCATGCTGCTTTTTATAGCTAATGGCCTACTTGGTTATGCTACTCTTCAACAGCTTACTGTGGTGCAACTCGGCTTGCGGAACATTGGAAAATTATTTCGTATAGAAAAAGTTTTATAATAATGTTGGTCTATGTAATGTGTATAATTCAAGATAAAATGGTAAAGGGCAATTATTCAAATACTCTTATAGCATAACTGCGAATATTTCATTTAAATTGTTCTATAAACCCGAGCAGTTCACACATTTTCTATGTATTATAAAAAAGTCGTGATTGTTCGTGAGATCTTTTGAAGAGATTATTTGAAGAATTTAAGAATTAGTTTCCCAGCTTTGTTTTTGTAGTAAAGGAAGGGACATTCTGTTACATGTTTTCCAGAAGAACACAACCTCTCACACATGAAATTATTGGATTTCAATTGCATAGTAATGTGTAAAATATATAATGTTTTCTGTATGGTTAAATGAAGCACGACTATATTAATAATGTCAAGAAGAAAAAAGCAGGAACGGAGCTCTCATATTTACAAGCAAATATCCTACAATAATTTTGCTTACCATGTGAAATATTTGAGAAAATAAACTAAATCTTCCAAAAAATATTTTCATTACTTTCATTTTTAAATACACGCTATCAGCTGTCATGAATGAAATATGATATGAAACCATTCCAAACATGGACACTACAACCAATTCCCGTTCATTGAATGCAAAGGGATCATTTGTTATGTCTTTTTTCTTTCCTAACACGAGATGGATATCGCCTTTTTGTTCTCTGCTATTTCTTGCTGTGTAAATGACAGTATAAAGAGTGCTTCTTGCCCCGTACCTCGTTATTCTTTTTTTTTAGGGTGAATTTCACTTTTTACTCTTTTTATATTTTACTGCTTCTAGTTGCAGAAATGCGGCCATGATGCAGCAACAGCGTAATTTTTATTCTTTCAGTGTTGTAGTCGTTTTATGGCTGAAAGTTGGTCAATCATTGCGTTAGTAGCAACTGATCTTCCCTGTTCAGTATCGTCGTAATGAGTCTATAAAACGCTTTCGTTGTTAATGTTTCAGCAGTGATTACTTTTATATTTCTGGGTTTCTTAGGTAGGAATTCGAATAAATGAGGACCTCTAAACTTCAGACGGGTACAGTACTAAGATATATTAAAATATTGATTATAAATGTTGCTCTTTCTATAGTTTTTCAACTGCCGCAGGAATCACAACTACAAACATACTTTGGAGAAATGGAATAATTGCATGTGATTCATGAAGTCACAGACTGGATTATCTACATAATATATGTACACACACATACACACATATAGATACGCACACACACACGCACAGAAATATGTAAAATTAAAGAAATTTATCGCAATTTCTCCTACTTATAGTAGTTGCTTAGCCACGTAACCAGGCGCAGACTGGATGACGGAAATCTAAGTTTAGCTCTAAACTTAACAATATTTATCGTACATATATTTGTAAACCAAAGATAAGATACGTACATAAATAGACGCACGTAAATGCCCACGCACAAATAGACATACATGCGTGTATGTATGTACATATGGATGTAAATGTGTTTGTATGTATATATTTAAGTATGTATGTTTTTATATGTGTATAAAAAGGTAACCCATAATTTTAGGCGTAAATTTAATGCATAAAATGCTGTTGGATCTTGGAAGTGTCATTTGTAAATTTTAATCAATTTATTACATGCAAATTCGGAAAATAAAAAGAAGACTTTAATTTATAATTATATAGCAGGCCGAAACTGTGTTTGATATTTAGAATTCTAGACTTGCTTAGAGAGAGATTTTGCATCAGCTGATAGGGTTTCAGTTCACAATTTGTCTCCGCTTCATGTAGATTAACTTGGAAATACTATACTGAAATTCATTTGAAAACACATGTATTATTTTCTTCTCCAGGCACGAGGCTCGAAATCTTTGAGGAGGGGGCCAGTCGATTATATCGATCCAAGTATGGAACTGGTACTTAATTTATCGATCCTGAGAGGATGAAAGGCAAAATAAACCTCGACGGAATTTAAACTCAGAACGTGAAGACACAACATTCCGCTAAGAACGTAACGACAGACGAAACACTTATTTTGTTTACTACTCACAAGGAGCTAAATACAGAGAGGACAAACAAGGACAGACAAACGGATTAAGTCGAATCTATCGACCCCAGTGCGTAACTGGTACTTAATTTATCGACCCAGAAAAGATGAAAGGCAAAGTCGACCCCTCGGTGGAGTTTGAACTCAGAACGTAACGGCAGACGAAATACTGCAAAGCATTTCGCCCGGCGTGCTAACGATTCTGCCAGCTCAACGCCTCTCGGAAACGGATTTATGCAGAGTCTTCATCGTGTCATGTTGGAAGTAAGATATCTTGTCGCATAACCTGGATGTTACTTTTACTCGCCACATTTTAGTATTTTCTAAACAGGTAAAGATTCCGTTGAAACAACGTGATTCAATAGAATAAGTTTACTTACTGTCATGTATTATTCTGAATGTCAAGATATGTTACCTACATCAGAGAAAAAAATAAATTTGTTGGTTCTAACCACCGTTCTGCTTTAGCATTTTAAGATAACTTACTTTATATTTACTTGAGTCATTGGACTGCGTCAATTTTGGTGCACCAGCCGAAGGGTTTACACTAGCAATTTTCCTCGGTATAAACAATAACGGGGGTTATAAAGCGGTGAGAATATCTACAGGCACAAATTCAAGGAACGCTCTCACTCATGGTATGAGTAGGTGCGGTGTTTTGGTAGGAAAAGACCCTTTATCAAGGTGCTGCACAGAAGCACAGCCATAGTGACCACATATTTGTAGATCGAGTATCGAAACCACACAGACATGCCTGCATTTTGAAGAAATATCTTTAAAATATATGGACGTGATATTCATGAAGAGAACAATATTTTGTGGCATTGCTGTTTAGTTATAGTTATGTTAAACTGGCAGTTTTTTGGTAAATTATTGCAATGTCTGACGTTGGTAACAGTAGAATAAAATATGGTAGGAAGTGGGTAAAAGAAATAATGAACATACAGCAAAATATAAAAAAAAATTGAACAAAATCCATTTTCTTTGCGGAGAAAAAAAATGTATTCTTTATTGAACATATTTCTATTTTAGTCTTAATAACACGTACATGCAGTTAAATTTATTGCTCTCATATCTTGTGAAGAAACAAAAATGTTTAAAATTTTCCCAAGCAATATCAGAAAAATAATCCCCAAGAGAATGTACCTAGAATTTAAACTTTGACTAAAAAAGAAAAGTTAAATCGAAAATTTACATCGTCATAAATCTAAATGACAAAATAATATATATATATATATATGTATATATATATGTTATTAGTCTTGGGAAGAACGTGTTTTATAATACAACCACATATCATCGCGTATCTTGTAAAGTCCAGTATGCATAGAAGAACTATTAGTATACAAAATAATCTGCTTCATACCATAAGAAAGATAAAAATAAGACATCAGACGTCTCATATGTAGCTACTGGTTAGTAATAACTCTAGTCACGACATTTACAGCTCACTCAAATTGACAAAATCTTCATCCTCCTCCTTTTCTTCACTATCATCATCAAAAATATCGTTAACAGCAGCATCATTGCCATAACCAAATTCATCTTCATTATACAGCATAATCAGTCAGTATTAACAACATTCCCGATCAATATATCGGCATATTTTATTTTTTTTAATCTTGTGTCGACATTATATGTCTCTATTTATCGCAATAATGAATCATCAAGTCTGGCAGATCCAGTATTCAAAGAACATTTCTCGATGATTCTTCTTCCTCAAGTCTACTTTGAACTTTGCTGCAGACAATAATTCCTCAGTTCGTTGTTCCGACATATTTTCTCACAGAATATCAATTCATAGCCATCTACGTCTCTACCAACAAAGAGAGTTAAATATTGACTTAATTACAATGGCTATTTTGGTGTCCGATTTGTAAAGATATAAAGATGTACGTATCGATATATATGTCAGTCTGTTTGATTTAGAAGCTAGCGTTAACAGTCACGTGAGCTGGGGTTCGGTTCCATTTCGTGGAATCTTCGGCATCTGTTTTCAACTATATCACAAGATCGAACGATGCCGTGTGAATCAATGTGGTAGACGGAAGCTATGAAAAAGATAATCATGCCGGAGTGAGTGCGTACATATATATATATATATCATAGTAGTAATAATAATAATAATAATAATAATAATAATAATAATAATAATAATAATAAAATCAACAACAACAACACTGATAATAATAATAATAATATAATAATAATAATAATAATAATAATAATAATAATAATAATAATAATAATAATAATAACAACAACAACAATATGAAAAATACCTTAGGAATGAGAACCTAGGTACGAAATTTCCCCAAGACACCTGATGAAGGCGGTAGTGTATTTCAGCCGAGACATTGTATTGACAACAAACGAGATGAGGATAGGTATAGTGAAATGTAAATAATGTTAATAATGTATACACACACACACACACACACACACACACACACATATATATATATATATATATATAATATATATATATATATATATGTCTATGTATATAAATATATATATATATATATATATATATAATAAATATTAGGGAATAAATCCAAATTTACAGGGAAAAAAATCAGATTTAGGATTAAATCCAAATTTATAGTAAAATATTATAAAATATTATTAGAGACAAAACCACTATTTTGCAAAACAAACAAGGAAAGACTTAACCAATACATAAAATTTTAATAAATAGTCAAAAAAACCGCCACTACAATCGTTTCTTGTCTTGATCGACAATCTTCAGGTGGACTTCCAATAAGTCAGTTTCAAATTATGAAGTCTTTTGCAAAATAGTGGTTTTGTCTCTAATAATATTTTATATATATATATATATATATATATGTATATATATATAGACATATATATATATAGATATATATAGATATATATATATATTAATATATAATATATATATATATATATATATAATATATATATATATATATATATATATATACATAGATATATACACATAGATAATGAAAGTTAAATAGAGTGATACATGCATGCTTACATATATGTATGCATGCATATATGTAGATATATGTATATGTATACATATATATATATGGGTATGTGTGTATACATGCATATATATATGTATATATATAAATATATATATATATATATGTATACATATATATATATATATATATATATATATAATATATATATATATAGATATATATATATATATATATATATATAATATATATATATATAACGGAGTAAACACATAGATGTGAAGCAAGGTGGAAAAAAGAGTACTCAAATGCCAGAGGTAGAGTAATATGCTTCATTTAAAAGCAGCAGAAATTCAACAAAAGCTGTTACTCGGAGTTTCCCGTTCCCGTTCGTCGGACAGTTTTGTTAAAATATATATATCATTGCATGTTTAATATGTGCGTTTTACATAAATATGCGCACCCACGCACACTATATATAGTTATATCATATCAACTAGGTCGGTGCTATCGCTACTCTGTGTGCATGCGTATGGAAGAGGCACGAGAGTGTGGTACCCAACTGTGGAATGGTGAGCTGTATCATCCCCTGAACTTGATGTCGTTGCACTGTCCCAAAGGGCCAACCATCCCGTCTCGAGATTCAATGACCCATGACTGTTTAAACCGTTACCAAAACGTCTGAGACATTTACCTAGAATAGAGTTGGACTTTCTGTTGTCCAATGCGCCGGATGAAGCTACATCAGGACAAGCATCTAAACAGGGAAATAGTAGTGGACGCACAGCTGCACCAAACATTGATCGCGAAAAGTGGCATTAGGAAAGGTGACAGTACTGGACAGCATTTAGGATGAAAGGTATAAATCAATTAAAGAATAAGAGTGGAAAAGAATGCAAAGGTGTTAAATGTTTATTGTATCTGCATATGGGCAGAATATATATATATATATATATATATATATATATATATATATATAATATATATATATATATATATATATATATATAATATATATATACGTACGTATATATCTGTATGCGTGTATATACGTGACGTTTTTTTTGGGTGTCCTGTACTCATATATGCGTGTATATATACATGTAGAGGTAGGTACGTACATATATGTATATGTATATGCATATGTTTTATTTACTAATATATTATATGACGGAACGCACGCATCCCTTTCTAAGTAAGATTGTTCTTGATATCAATTTTGATGCGCACTCTTAATCTTTCTGTCCCCACCCTTTCTCAGCCTTCATTCTTTATGATTTCCTTTTCTTCTACTTAACTGTCTCTCCATCTCTCTCTCATTCTTCACTCTCTCTCTCTCTCCCTCTCTCTCATTCTTCATTCTTTCTGGTTTCCTCACAACCATTCCCCTTTCTTCTCTCCCTTTCTCTTACTCCTCCTCCTCTCTCCCACCGTTAACCCGCGACGAGAGCCTTGCCACCTTCTTGAGGTGTGGACGGCAATTTTTTTTGCCTCCTTCGCCGTCCACAGAAGTAGCGTTCGTAATACTTTTTTCGTTCGGCGTTAACAGCCCTTCTTTTCTTGTTATTTTCCTTGTCCTGTCTTTTACTGCTTATATTTTGTACTGTCGTTACTGTCCTGGTTTTGTTACCATTTTTACCCCTCTGCAAAAAGATCTCAAATTTTATTTCATTTGCTTTTTGCAGGAAGGAAGTTTTCTATCGAAGATGCGTCTCGCCTTCACCTTCGAAACGCAAAGTAGATGAAACCATGGCGACTGAAGAAGGAGTTTTTTCCTTGTGTTATTTGTCCTTTACTCATATATGCGTGTATATATACATGTAGAGGTAGGTACGTACACATATGTATATATATATATATATATGCATGTGTTTTATTTATTAATATATATATATATGTGTATAAGGGTGGAAAGGAACACACGAGTTGATATATATGAAAAAACAAGTCAAAAATAGAAAATGCTAAGATAATTTTATAGTGAATCTTTCAGTACCGGTTTCGGTCATTTTGAGACCTTTTCAACTGTAACGATTAAATAATTAAATTTAGAAAAATTAGAAGAAAAGTTTTTTTAAAAGAATATTTCTATAGTAGTGTTCAGATATAAGTAGCATTCTGCCTTTCTCTGACTCCCTTGTTTGCACTTGTGTGTTCGAGGTCGTTGTGAGTTCTTGGTAGGGTAGGTGAAGAATAAGGAGGCTGATGTGGAGAGGGGGGTGGGGAAATCTGGGAATGCCTTGATGGTCGTATTTTGAATGGTCAGTGGCTGACAGCAGTCGCAGTTCAATTCAGGAATTGTTTATGGAATTTGCGTAGGCGTTATACTGAAAGATATTAGTGACAAGGTTAAGGGGTAGAAGGTGGAGAAGTAGAAGAAGAAGAAGAAGATGACGATGTTGATGATGATGATGATGAAGAAGAAGAAGGAGGAGAAGGAGAAGATGATGGTGATGATGGTGGTGATGATGATGACGACGATGATGATGATAATGATGATGATGAAGAAGAGGAGGAAGAAGAAGAAAAAAACAGAGATAGTTAATCCAAACAAGAAAGCACAAAAAAAAACACAACACGAGGACGTGGAAGAAATATAGTATTATTAGACGCTCGGGAAAGAAAGAAAGGAGGGTTTAACGTTTCGAGAGGAGCTCTTCGTCGGAAACATGGGAGAAGGAAAGATCCAGAGAAGGAAAGACAGAGGAAAAAAATCGTCAACGGTACACACGAGGTCACGAGGTATATATATATATATATATATATATATATATATATATGTACATATATACGTGTATACCTGTCTGCACTTATGTATGTATGCATATATGAGTATGCAAGTGGGTACAGGTGAATATGTATGATTATAGTTATAGATATTTTATATAAGCACAATTTATAAATGTGTTTGTGTGGATGTAGATATATTTACACATACCTAACTCTGTGCGTGTACGTGTATATCCGTATGTGCGTGAGTATATGTATACACTCACATTTATACGCTTTTGCCAGCCTGTATGCATACATCTATCTATGCAAGAAATGACTCTATATTTGCAAAAATTAGATTCAAATGAACGTGTATATACGGGAATGCATGTAACATACAAGTGTTTTGTATGCGTATGTATGTATTGATGTGTGTAAATGTCTATATACATGATTGACTATATACATGTGTATACATCTTCACAGGTATAAATTTTTCTACCACTCGTCACTGACCTGTCCTTTAAGCATTTTAACCTTTATTTCAAATTTTTATTCCATCATTTTACTAGCCCTCTCCCCTCTCTTTGCTCTCCACGGTAGCTCTATCACAACATACCTCACTCTCCTTTACTGTGTACCCTCTCGTCTCTTTCTATCATTTTACCCCGACTGACCACTAGGCAGCAAAGATTGTGGTTCTTCATTTTTTCCTTTTTTCTTCTCTCTTCTTTTTGATTTGACCTTCTAAACACATTCCCAACTTTTAGGTCACTTCAAAGAGCCCTCTATCGTATAACGCTTTTTACAAGCTTGGAATGCGCAGGCACATGGCCTAGTGGTTAGAGCAGCAGACTCGCGGTCGAAGTATCGCGGGTTCGAATCTCAAACTGGGTGATGTGTGTGTTTATGAGCGAAAAACCTGAGCTCCACGCGATTCCGGCTGAAGGTAATGGCAAACTTCGGCTGATACTTTCGCCACAACTTTCTCTCACTCTTTCCTCCTGCATCTTGCAGCGCATCTGCGACGGATCGGCATCCCATCCAAGTGTGGAACCCATACACCAAGAAAACCGGGAAACCGGCCCTTATGAGCCAGGCGTGGCTCGAGAAGGAACCAACAACAAAACTATGCTTGGAATGGCCAATTATAAGCAACATTGGAACCCACGCACAAGGTACAGGAAACTTATCTATATATACCATTCTGCTCAAATAATGGAACTGCAGATAAAATATCCCTACCTCTTCGACTTCTCTTTTCCTTCCTCCACTTCACTCTGTATTTCATACCTTCTGTATAATAACTATTGCTTAACCATTTTCACGCACCCTCCCTAATGGAGGGATAAATAAAATATCCCAGAAACAGCTGTAAGACTTTCTCTTTATAAATGTATATATACATACCAATATACACACATAAACTACAAGAAGAATTACGAAAAACATAGACCAAGGAGAGAGAAAATGTGTGAGGCTAATCTCGCAATCGTCCTTTCTTCTTGTGTTCTTAATCAATGTCCTTGTTTAATGAGTATATATCGAATCCATGTATCTTTCTTTGTGTGATTTCCAATGTCAGGGAACGCTTGTGAACTCGTCAAATATCTTTCATCTACGTTCGACTTAACAAACCTGTCACTTTGAGGTCATTTAACCTAGACCTGCATGTAACGAAACTTTGATAATACTTGAAACTCATTCAGAAGATATGATTAGAGGCTGACATCAGTATATGTTTTTTTGAAATTGGTTTTCCACCTATTGAATGATATTGCGTGTACATATATGCCTGTGTGTGTGCGTGTGTGTTCATTCATAATTTAAAACATAGCAAATGCAACAAGTCCTTCTTTTTCTTTTATGTCGTTGTTGTTTTTCTTTTTGTTGTTGTTGTTGTTCTCCTCCTCCTACTCCTCCACTTCCTTTTTCTTCGTCTTTTCCTTCTTCTTCTTTTCCTTCTTCTTCTTATTCTTCTTATTCTTCGTCCTCTTCTTCTCCTTTTTCCACTTCTTCTCCTCCTCATTATTATTATTATTATTATTCAGTAGTTTTATTTTTATAGCGTGCTTTCACTTCACTACCGAGCGCAGCTCTGTGTACCTTGGGTATGTGCTGTGATTTGTTGTGATGCTCTGATGGTTATTGTATGGAAAGTGCTCTGCGTAGGATGTGTGCAGTGCCTAGTAGTGCAATTTTCTGTATGATATATGTGTTTGTAAGTCCTGGTGTTTTTGTTATGTATTTGTCTGAATATTTTTATTATTATTATTATTATTATTATTATTATTATTATTATTATTATTATTATTATTATTATTATTATTATTATTATCGTTACTATTATTATTATTATTATTATTAATTATTAATTATTATTATTATCATTATTATTACCATCATTATTGCAGCCTGTGATTTAGAAGCAGTGTGTACTCAACGCAAAGTCCGTGCCGTTCGCGGAATGAATGTTGTGCTAAATATCATTCCGATAACAAGTAACACAAGGTTAAAATGTAACAAGCAATGCAATAATTTTCCGAACAAAGAAACATGTTCTAACAACGAATACGATCAATAAACCACCGCCATCACAAGCGTATTTCTTATATACAGCAGCCATATGTAAATAACCCTCCTCACCGCTCGTTCATTGTGATTCATATTGTTTTGACGAAACAGTCTTTATTCTTTGACATCTATTGACCACACATCTTATCTCTCCAGAGGATTAGATTCTAGTCTTTCTTGCATTAATCAAAATCATTTGATAAAATTAATTATTCCATCATGCTATTACTAAGAATTTACAAAAAGACGAGGTCACGCTCGGTATTATAAGTCATGCCTCTTGCTAGGGACAATTATCAAACATGCAAGCAAAGTCCATCCTATTATCCTAACTGTTAATTTAGTGAGAATAAATTATGAATGCCATCTTTTATGAATAATTCCTACACTTTCAACATCACTTGGGAAATTAGTTAAAACCTGATTTGTTTAAGTAATTAAAGTATTAGGAAAATAACAGAACGAATTTGTTACTTTTTGATATCTGCGTTTCTCTGTGTGTATGTGACCGTTTTTGTTATCTCCAGCGTGAATATGTTTGTTTGTATGTGTGTGTGTATATGAGTGCATGCATCTATATCGGTGTGTGTGTGTGTGTTTGAATATGATCGTATTTGTATAATTCAATTGATTTGTTAAATCGACTGACTCATTTGGCTCGCCAAAGTCTTTGTTAAACTATCAAAGTAAAACACCGCTGGAGTTAAAATCTAAAATCACAATCGGAGAGATCAAATGAAGTCGAAACATAACAAATACCATTCTCATTATGAATAAATGATTTATCATATCACACACACACATGGACATTCATTACTAAACATCATAACAACAACTATTACCAGAGACAGCAGCAGCAGTAGCAACAATACCTAAATTTTCATATATTTACATAGAAAGTGATGTATTCCTACTTTCTATTGAATAATATTATTTTATAGTTATTTTGTACTTTTATCAACAATTTTTTTCATAAAAATATGAAAAAAATATTCAAAAGTATACAGAAAATCACTCAAAATTGATTGTCTGCTTTGAAGATTTGAAATAAAATTTACTTTACAATCACAACGGTTCAAAATAGACCTTTCTGAATATACCATTCAAAGAGCAGAAGAATTATTCTAGTATGTCATTCGCGGATTGTTTTAGTTTGTTTTTATTGTTATTTTATCATTGTTATTCATTTCCTAGAATTGTTTAAATGTTTTGAAGCATTTAGTCACGCTCCAAAACAGCCAACCAAACTAGAGATACATAACTTATTTCTTCCGATAGACTTTGATAATTTTACTCTTCACTACAGTTAATCAATAAAACAATTTATATATGTGCATGTTAGTGATTCTTTACTTTCAGAATCTGTGTGTAAGTAAGAGTGGATACATATATATATACATACATCCATACATACACATACAAATATACATATATATATATATATATATATATATATATATATATATATATATATATATATATACACTCGTATGTATATGTATATAAGTATGTATACAAAAACACCACACACTATATATATATATGTGAGAATGAAATGCATAGAAAACGTGGCACGTATATTATTTTATAGATACATTTGAAGCTAAAAGAATACGGACATGGTAGTGAGGTTTTGTATGTGTGTATGTATACGTGTTTGCTGGCGTATGCACGTGTGTGTGTTTGAAAACGATGTTTGTGTGTTCAATATTTGCTGAAAGAAATACAGAGTTGATTTATTTATACTGATTGAATCTATGAAATGCATTCAACCCCCTCCTCCAATCGCAATCATATCGATAACTTCTGTAAAGTTGCACAAGTCTCTTATGCGTAAGATGTCGAAAAGATTGCAGAGCCGATTAAATTGAATGTTCTGCCCAACCAAAACACCCGCCACCCGAGCCTGGAATAACATGCAATGTCTAGCGTACGTGGAAGCAGTACCACCGATATACATACTACTGCAGTTTTCTGTTAGGTTCTTCACCGTTATAGCATTTAAAGAAATGGACGAAGTTGCACAAGACTATCTCTTTATTCAAAGAACTGGAACTGGTTGGAAATGTTACAGGTGGAACCAGATGCTCCTTCAGTTGAAAGCTTATTGTTTTAACATAAACGTCTGTTTATATGTGAATGTACATATATGTATATATATATATATATATATATATATATATATATATATATGTTTAAAATAAATATGCATACACTCACGCGTCAGCGAACATATATATTTATAGAGAGAATGAGAGAGAAGTAGATAGATATCCTGATAGATGTAGATAGATATATAAATAGATTGATAGATACGTACATATACTATATATGCATATATATAAATAGTTATATATAACTTTATACGTCTGCGTATAAATATGTGCCTTTGTTTGTGTCCCTGTGCGTGTATGTACATATATATATGTGTGTGCAAGTAGAGTCTATGATGTCGCGTGATGAACAAAACAACAGCGAACAAGAAAGGAAACGACGCAATAGGTAATATCGTCACGATACACGGCATTAACAAGAAAACAAGGACGATAATTGTCACGTCTGTTTTTCCTATTAATCACAGAGCAAATTTACCAGAGCTGACCTAGGCGTTCGGGAGGACAGCAACAGCAAGAAGAAGATCATGATTATAAACCGAAAACAGTCAATATTCAAGCATTTAAACAAGCGCGTTTTAAACGTTTTTTTTCATTCATGACGCCATTTTTCAATAAGAGATTTTTCGCGGTTCCCGGTATTAAATACGGCGTATCACGTTGTATATTGTGCGTTGTGAAATAACATATAAACTGAAATTCCAGTGATTCACCCCCATCAAGGGTCAGGAAACACAGTTTAAAAAAGCGTGGATTTAAAGGCTGCTTCTTGACTTAGTCCACAACTATATAATATAATTTCCTATTTCAAATCAAACACAGAGAATATGTTGGCAAATAAAAAAGTCGTATTGTTTTTTTTTAACATAATGCACGTTTTACTCATAAAAGTCAATGAACTTTTGTGATTGTCAGAGCTCTGTTATTTGTATTTAGTTATATTTGATCTATCGATGTATTAGGTGTGGATTATAAACATCCGATTTAAGTGGAATAGTAATAATAGGCGATAATTAATAAAGTTATATTCACGGCGATACGATTATCCGATTATCATCATTATTTTATATCAATTAGAAAGCAAATATAATGTATATATATATATATATATATATTTAAGCGCGCGTGCGGACACGCACACGCACATTAACACACACACACACACACGCACACTGCACACATACATTATTCTAAAAGAAAATTATGTTTGACAATGACTTCGAATTTGCCTCTTGTTAAACCATCGACTAACTTCCATGCATTGAAGTTACATTTGTTTCTAAATGATCTATTTTGAACGGTAAAGCTCAAGATAAACACGGCCTATACTATCACCGCCGTGTCATGCCTGGCAAATAGCTCCCACCTTCTGAACAATAGATGGAAAATACTCTAAATAACAGTAACAATAGGGTAAGAAGCTGACTGGCAGAAACATATCACTTACATCTATTTCTGAGATTCTAAAATATTCCATTACAGAAAAGTTGGCTCTGCCAATTACAAATAGAAAGGTCGACAGTACGAAATCCACATTATTTACATTATTTACATTTCACGGTTATTTGTCGTCATCTTGTTTGTTGTTAACACAAGGTTTCGGCTGATATACCCTCCAGTCTTCATCAGATTACGTGGGTAATTTCGAACCTCTGCATATGGCGTAGTGGCTAAGAGTGCGGGTTACTAACCCCAAGATTCTGAGTTCGATTCCAGGCAGTGACCTAAATAATAATAATAATAATAATAATAATAATAATAATAATAATAATAATAATAATAATAATAATAATAATAATAAAAATAATAATAATAATAATAATAACATCGAAAAATACCTTAGGAATGAGAACCCAGGTTTGAAATTTCCCCAAGACACCTGATGAATGCTGGAGGGTGTATCAGCCGAAACGTTGTGTTAACAAAAAACAAGATGAGGACAAATATCCGTTAAATATAAATAATGTAAAAAACAAAGTACATAATTACTCATCACTTAAATATAGAACAGTATGAAGTCCAGTTTAAAATACTGGACTTTGTACTTTTGAAAGTTTTATTGATAAAATAGGGGATTAAATACTATAAAAACCTAAAATAGCGAAAGCTACTAGCACAGCCTAAAACTACCTATCAAAGGAGATATATTTTATTATGCACACCTGTTTACCAAGTCCTACATACTTAGATAAATTTTAAATAATACCTTACCCCAAATTTAATCACTAATTTTTTACCCAAACACCTTACAGTTCGTCCCTTCTCATCTTATTATCATTCAACACACAACTAAATACCGAAGGAAAATTTTAACGCACACCTTATAATCGAAAGATGAATTTTATGAAATATAGTGTGTTGATGGCTTAATTGGCCGAAACCCCGAAGTCACTGTCAATATTCTTTGAAGTCTGCAGAAATCAACCGAAGTGTATTTTGGCAATTTAAATAAGATTCTTATTTCCAGCAACTAAATATACTCTAGTATGTCCTTTGACTAATTTTAATCCTTCAGTTATTTAATGCCCTTTTTTGGCCATGCAGTGGCCTATATGATTGATTCTGTTATTATCATTTTTAAAATAGTTACACTGGATAATAACGAAATTAATAATATCTTTGCAAATTAAGTTTGCCTGAATTATTTTTCTCGTGAATTGTTTGCCCCTGTATCGAGATTATTTCCATACTGGTGGCTGCAATCATTTCAGCGCAAAACGAATCAGCTGCAGCGCAGATTTCAAAACAATAGGTTAGAAGACTCTATCATGGTAATGCGTGACGAAGGGGCTAAGACTATTTTTGCCAATGCAGAAATCGGTCCACGCGAGACCAAATAATTAAATGTACGTAGGAAGATTGTCTTAAACTGATTTGCCTTCGGTTGATTTCTGTAGTTATCATCCGTGTATTTTGACGATTTTATATAATTGTGGGTATGTATATATGTATATATATACACATATATATATGGATATATATATATATATATATATATATATATATATATAATATATATATATATATATATATATATATATATATATATATATAATATATATATATATATTATATATATATATATATAGATATATATATATATAAAGATAGATAGTTATAGACAGATAGACAGACAGACAAATATACGACAGGCCACTTGATGATTTCTCTTTATTATATTCATCCACAGTGTATATGTCGACCCATGAGTGTCGCACAAGATGCTGTGCGTTTGGAAAGAACCCGAAACCTCGTGCTTGGCAAAGGAGACTGATTTATGCACACCCTAAACATTGTGCGTTTTCACTTTGTATCGTTTGTTTTGTTTTTCCCTTTAATAAAGGATATATCCGTATTTCTTAGTTACGCAGATCAAGCAATTAAGAGGTCTTTATTTCAAATATCTATGAAGAAGCTGATGAAAATAAGTCATGAATTAAGCTGCTTTTGCCGAAACGGATTAGCAAGCAAATCCACGTGATCCGTATTAAATGTAACATAACAATAAACTCCCTGCTGTAAGAATAATTTACTGTTTTGTATGCAGCTGTATTAAAAAAAATAATGATATAGGTCTTCCTCATGTCCTTTTCTACGCTTCACGATAAGAGAAATAATTGGAGAATATATTATTAACGTTTCGATTTATTGTATGTGGAGGCGCGTTGCTTAGTGGTTAGGGTGTCAGCATCATGATCATAAGACTGTGGTTTCTATTCCTGCTCCAGTCCACTCAGCAGGCAAAAATGAGAAACGTTGTGAAGGACTGGCGTCCCATCCAGCTTGGGAGCACATACGCCATGGAAACCAGGAAACGGGCCCATGAGCCTGGCTAGGCTTTAAAAAGGCGCATTTATTTATTTATTTTTACTTTATGGGTGGAGTAAGCTAAAAATCCATTCCAGTTAAGGGAGAAGATTGGAAGCGTTTTGGTATAGAGCACGCCTTGCAATCCACAAGCAGGTTCGGTGTAACGCTTGAGAATAGATCAATGTGTATATATGGATGTATATATTCATATATTCATACATACATGCATGCATACACACACATGCATATATATATATATATATTATATATATATATATATAGATAGATAGATACATACATATATACATACATATATATATATATATGTATATATATATGTATATATATATATATATATATAATATATATATATATATATATTATATATATATATATATTATATATATATATTCATATATATATATAGATATAGATATAGATATATATTGGCCTGATCGCTTAGCCAGCGGGGTGGCGTCGTTTGAAGGCTAAAACAATGCGAAGCGCTTTGTGACCAGCGATGTATAGCAACATCTGATAGCCTGGTCGGTCACTGGATATAACTCACAAGAAAAGTTATTATATACAGTAAGAATATAAATGGGGCAGGTTTCTTTTATAAAGAAGAACAATTTCAAAATGGATGATGCATATCCAAAACAAGTTGAAGTGGAAAAAATCAGAGTTAGATGTATGTAGCATACCTTGGGAATAGCGACTTTTGCGAAAATTGGGAGTAAAATCTAATGTCCTTATTTGTCACCGTCTTTCTTGCATTCATTCCCTTTTAAATTTTTTCTTCTAACGAAGCCTCATAATATTCACCATCCATACACTTAAACACACAAACACACCAACACACGCCTATAATAACATACATATGTAAACACATATATAGATTCAAAACAACAGTGCACAGTCACGTTTCAATTCAACTCCACATTTCTTCAAATAACATATTTAATGTGTAAATTTTCTGTAGAAATTATCTTTCCTGATGAAACTCTGAAACGAAATGAAAACATTAAATAAATAAGCATCTAAAAATTATGTATACCTCCATTTCCTTCATATACACAATCTGTGCACCACGTTTAACAATCTACACACGTACGCATACACACACAAACACACACACAATCGTTAGAAACTCGCCTCAATTATTGTTTATGTTCTTTTTTCCTTTTTCATGTTTTTTCCTCCTTCCTTGTGCTACATTTATATTATTTTAATATGTTTGTTCCTTCTCGAGCCATGCTTGGCTCATAAGATCCGGTTTCCCGGTTCCATTGGCGTAAAGGTTCCCCACCTGGACGGGACGCCGGTCCGTCGCAGCTGAGCTGCAAGATTCAGGGGGAAAGAGTGAGAGAACGTTGTGGCGAAATAGTCAGCAGAAGTTTCGCCATTACCTTCTGCCGGAGCCGCGTGGAGCTTAGGTGTTTCGCTCACAAAAACACACACATCGGCCGGTCTGTGATCCGAACCCGCGATCTGTCGTCCGCGAGTCCGCTGCTCTAACCACTAGGCCATGTGCCTCCGCTATTGAAAACTTTTCCTCGAACCACACGTCCTTTCCATTTCCTGATGGAACTTCTCTCTTTCTACTTACCCTCTCTCCTGTACAATGATTTTTCTGCTGCACCCCATTTGTTTTTCCTTATACCATTTTCCAGGTGCCTACCATTCATTGCATGTTATCTACGTTTCACATTACTCATCATTCTACTTATATCTACAAACCGACCCTGGTTTATTTCTTGATTTACTAATTATATCTACCTTTCCATTCTCTATCTACCTTGGGATTCTCGCCTACTTTTACCTTCCATCGTTTGACCTTTCAATCTTCTGTATTCCGTTGTTCGTTTCCTCCATTACAACTCTCACTAATATCTGTAAGGCTCTTCATCTTCCCCCTCTCTGTCTGTTTGTCTGTCTGTCTGTATCTCTCTCTCTCTCTCATTTTCAGGCTTCCTCTTTCACCGGAAAATATACCACGTGATCATCTCGTTTTAAATTATTTATCCTTTCCCCATTTAGCCCTGTGAATCTTAGAAGTTTTTCAAGATCCGCAATTGTCTAAGAGCTTAAATATAATCGTGACGCTGGTTCCTCGTACTGCAGTAAGTGTATATATTTTCGTAAAATGTGTATATATTATCCTATTGCAGAAAGAATCACCATTTTTTCTATCAGGATTATATCAGACGACGCGTCATTTTTGTCGCATTGTCGAAAAATAATCCTTGTGTGATACAATTTCACTGTAACGTTCATTATGTCCTTGTTAACGTCCTTCTATATTTCATATATCTTTCGCTTCAGAGCGCGTCCTTATCTACCGACAAGTGTAGGCTTTCCATACTTTTTTGTCACATTGTTGATTTCATTCTGTTCATATTCGTCTGCGATGGCCTACAGTTATAAGTACTCGTTTCACCGCCAAATCGAATTAAATTAGTGGAAGATATCGACAGACGATAGGGTTGACTCTGTCCGTTTCTACTGCGTGCATTTTTTTCTTTTTCTCATTTTGTTCTTTTGTCGTTCTCCTGTGCTACATTCTAATTGTATAATTATATGTAAATGCATAATTACATATACATAAATACATATGCATATATATTTTAGTTCATAATAAATAAATAAATATATATATATATATGAAAATATATGATGCATAGAGAATATGATATATACCTATACACATAATGCATCCTTACACACATACATATGAATATGTATGTGTGAGTGTATGGATAGATGTTTGTATATGCACTGTATATAAGACAATGTAGGTGTACATACATCTATGTAGATGCATATATACACAAGGTGATTATCACCTATAAGAATATAATTCTTGTAACGAATATAAAGTAAATCATATGGAACATGAGCTGATGCCTTAAGAAGCAAAGAATCCACCGTGAATTTCTCGTGAAACAATATATATATATGAAATAGAATATATTCATATGAGTTTGTTGTTGTATGGCGTGTGAGGTGTTTTAGTATGTGTGATTGAATAGATAGTCAGTAGTTCATTATATCTCATATTTCAGATATTCCTGCTATTCCACTAATTTGTTTTCAGCTCTGTTTCTTTAGTTCACTTCCCTTGAAGCTAAAACAGATCTTTCTCGTCTCATAGTTTCTCTTATATATCTTTTAGTGTTAAATCTCACTTATTTGAGATTCTAGTTTACGACTTTGTAAAATATGTATCTCGTAAGAATAGACAAACTAATCATATAGAATTCAGCATATCTACCTACTTTTTAAAGATTAGGATTACTAAAAGATATTTTGAAATTCTGTTACTCTTTTACTTGTTTCAGTCATTTGACTGCGGCCATGCTGGAGCACTTTCTTTAGTCGAACACGTCGACACCCAAGACTTATTACTTATACTATAGGTCCCTTTTACCGAACCGCTTAGTTACGGTGACGTAAACACAGCAACATCGGTGTCAAGCGATGGTGGTGGGACGAACACAGACATACAAATACATACACATATACATACGGTCGGCTTCTTTCAGCTTCCGTACGCCAAATTCATTGACAAGGCTTTGGTGGACTGGGCTCTAGTAGGAGACACTTGTTGAATGTGACACGCAGTGGGACTGAACCCGAAACCATGCCGTTAGGAAGAAAATATTTTACCACACAACCATTCTTTCGCTTGTTGGTTATTTTTGAATTTTTATTTACGGCATCTGGGATTCACATGAAAAAAATGGTATTCAACAAGCAATTAAAAAAAAACATATTTGATCTAAGTCTGAAGATAAATCTCATTGTATTTAGTACTATTTTAGAGCAAACAGATATGAAGGCATGTGGCCCAGTGGTGGCTAGACCGTGGCTGTTTTCGAAAAAAGAAGACTATTTCGACTTAGGAAACGTTTAGTAATTTACTTCTGAGTCGAAATACATCTAATTAAAAAATGCGGTGAGCTGGCAGAACCGTTAGCACTCCGGGCGAAATGAGTAGCCATATTTCGTCTGCCATTACGTTCTGAGTTCAAATTCCGCCGAGGTCGACTTTGCCTTTCATCCTTTCAGGGTCGATAAATTAAGTACCAGTTACGCCCTGGGGTCGATGTAATCGACTTAATCCGTTTGTATGCTTTTGTTTGCCACCTGTATGTTTAGCCCCTTGTGGGTGATAAAGAAACAGATATACATCTAATTCAATTTCCGCCAGGGTCGACTTTGCTTTCTTCCATTCGGTGTCGATGAATTAATTACCAGTTGTGTACTGGGGTCGATGTAATCGAATGGCCTCCCCCAAAAAAAATTCGGGTCTTGTGCCTAGAATAGAAAAGCATATACATCTAATTACATTTTAATGTTAAATTTAGGTTCCTACGGAGGAAAGTATTTCACATTTACGCGGATTGCTTACCATGTATATATTAGGAATTCACTTTACGGTATGACATATATTGATTAAAATTATTATTTATGATATATTCGTTTGAAACGAAGTATATTTCAATGAAAAGAGCATTAAATTGCCAATCCTTGAAAAATAGAATAATCAATATTTTAGCATGGTTTTTACTGTAGCTTATTATAAAATTGCAATTCATCTTCTAATTAAAATACTTCATTTATTCAATCTTAGTATAACACCATCATAATGCATCGATTATATGCTTGACAATTTCCTTTTAGTAAAAGAACATTTCTGTAATATATAGTTATGCATCAGTATATACTTGACGGATTACTATATACTTCATGTTAATTAACGTGCATAATACTTCAAAATTAATTATAATTATACTGAGCGTATTAATTGAATAAGATTTTTTACCTTTGAATGATAAGCTTAGATAATTAAGCATTCAAAGATGTATAATATTATTATTTATTTCCATCAATGAATGAAGTAAAACAGGTTATTTTCCCATTCGGAATTTACCAATGTGATTATATCGAACTAGTTTCATTTCTTTTGTATAGCATTTATAGTGTGTATATTTGAATTGCGTTTGTATTTTTACAGTTTAAAACTGGCGAAGCTCATAGAATCTTATTCATAGGCGCAGAAGTGGCTGTGTGGTAAGTAGCTTGCTAACCAACCTCATGGTTCCGGGTTCAGTCCCACTGCGTGGCATCTTGGGCAAGTGTCTTCTACTATAGCCCCGGGCCGACCAAAGCCTTGTGAGTGGATTTGGAAGACGGAAATTGAAAGAAGCCTGTCGTATATATGTACATATATATATATATATATATATATATATATATATATATATATATATATATATATATATATATATATGTATGTGTGTGTTTGTGTGTCTGTGTTTGTCCCCCCCAACATCGCTTGACAACCGATGCTGGTGTATTTACGTCCCCGTAACTTAGCGGTTCGGCAATAGAGACCGATAGAATAAGTACTAGGCTTACAAAGAATAAGTCCCGGGGTCGATTTGCTCGACTAAAGGCGGTGCCCCAGCATGACCGCAGTCAAATGACTGAAACAAGTAAAAGAGTAAAAGAGAGAGAGTAATAATTAAGACAAGATTTAGACTCACGCGTTTTCAAGCCTGCAGCTGACAAGATTACTTTTCACATTTCACGTGACGAAATTCTCATCCTTTGCATTCTACAAATCATTATTGTTTAAAGAGCGCTTTGTGGTTTCTTGTAATTGTCGTCTTTGTAAAGTTGTTGAAAGAAACCTCTTTTATGCCACAACAATCTCTTGAGAAATAATTCAATCAGTCGCCTCTCACTAAAAAAGTAGAAAAAGTTTGAAGAAAAATTATTTACTTACATCATGATGGAATTATTTCAGTATTTCAGAATTATATAAGCTGATATTTTCATTCTGCTAAATTTACACCCGTGCTTCGTTGGGCAGCTGCAAAAGATTGTAAACGAGACATGCAAAACGAGATGCTTTAAATAATTAATGTTGGTGCAGATGCATACTCTAAATTATACGCTTATTAATAAATATGGCGAAAGAATATATTTCCATTAATTGCGAGTGAGCGGTAAGTCGATTACATCGTCCTCCAGTGCTCAACCGGTACTTATTTTATAAATCCCCGAAAGAAAGAAAAGCAAGGAAAACTGAGATGTCCTCAAATAATCTTTCCTCTACCATTCTTTCATCTTGTATTCATTCATCTTATCTCTTTCACTGATACCCCGATACTTATATCTTTCCTCTCCGACTTCCTTTACAGCTTCATCACTTTCCAGCCTTATACTGGTTTTCCACCTTTTGAGAATCATTTCACCATATTTCTCAATCACAAATTCCATGCCAATATATTTGGTAATCATCTGCACATTTGCCCTGAAACTCTCAATTTCTTTCCCAATCTTAGCGAATAGGTTTAGGTCATCCATAAATCACAATCTCTTTGCTTTCAGTCTGCCTAGCATGTATCCCACACGCATCTTTCTTAAAATGATCGTTAGTGGCATTATGCAGACAACAAATAGGAGTGGCCACAGACTGCCCACTTGAAAGCTTCTTCTTTTCATACTTACCTCTCCCAGCAAATCTCCTCATGCTGTGAGATCAGTTCGCCACGTTGTCATTGAGTTTAGCATTAACTTCAGGATATTGTGAGAAATCTTAAGCAATTTAAAGCAGTTAATAATCCACGAGTCTGTGGCCAAACATGTCATATGCTTTCCTGTTGTCCACGCATGCCATCGCCAAATGTTTGTGTCTTCTAGTCAGTCAGGATAATTTTCGTTCCTCTGCTCTCTCGTCTACACCATTTTGTGTTCCACTGGTAGTAGGTCGTTCCCATCTATGTACTTATAGAGGTTCCGGCCTCATTCACTCCGTTCTCATTTCTGATGGGAATTTTTGGTTGCACAACCACCAGTATTTTTTCGCGTGACATCATCACTGACAGGATCTCCACCCTAGAGTATAGTATTCCCGTAATCCTTGTTTAAAATCGCCTTCAGTCAAGCAGAGTCGATAAAATGAAGTAACATTTCAATATTAAATAAACTATTTGCCCTCAAAATTGTTGGTCATTCTTCTAAAACAGAACCTATGGTGCTACTACTGGTCTGATGGTGGATGTGTTACTGCAGTTGACCATTATGTAATTACATTTGATGTCGACAAATGTACTGCTTAGATGATCAGATCTTATCGTTCAGTTAAGAGGTAGACGACGTTTGAAATGATATAACCACTTCTATGGATATTCTGGAAAATTCTGGAGTGTTTGCCATCAAAAGGAACTGAAATTCGTATCATATTTGGTCGACTTCGTATTTTATTTTAACATTCAACTGAAGCTGCGTTGCTGCCAAGACGAATACACTTCCTACTCAAAAATCAATTCAGTTACACGGCATCGAAAATACGCACACACACACACACACACACACTCTGAACTACACA
Source organism: Octopus sinensis (assembly GCF_006345805.1). Classification (NCBI taxonomy): domain Eukaryota; kingdom Metazoa; phylum Mollusca; class Cephalopoda; order Octopoda; family Octopodidae; genus Octopus; species Octopus sinensis. Next base: position 5,772,031 of record NC_043001.1, on the reverse strand, counting down.
TCCACGCATATACAGATATTCAACACAAAATACACACACAAATTCCCATTCACATACATACACGCAAATACACAGACATAAAGACACATGTATACACAAACACACACACACAGACACAGTCTCTCTCACACACACATAGACACACAAAGAAGAGTCAAATTTAATCGCACATCAGTACATAAGCAACCAAGTCGTGAGATAATTTCTTTTTGACAGATTTTAGTAACTTTAATCCGAACATTTCCAACCACAGGATTAACTCGAGCAGCACCGACAACAACAACAAGAAGACGAACATCAAGAAAAGCAATAATAACAATGGCAACAGCGACAATAGCAACAATACCATTAATGACGACAAAGCGAAACCACAGGTTGGACGACTTTTGAAAACCAGAAGCAGAAATCTTAGCGATTTTTGTTTGCTTTTCTTTTTGGTTTCTTTTAAGAAACAAAAAATGTTATCGTTTAACTCTTTTGTCATCAAATTGCTTATCAGCGTATCTGATACAGCGAGAACAGCAGCATCAACAGAAGCGTCACCTGATGGCGATTCAAGCTGAAATATTTCAATAAGCAAGGAAAGATCAGCCACACGTTGAGGAGGTAGTCGTATATTTCTCTCTTTCTATGCAAATCTAATGCAAACATTGGCGTAATGGCTGCCATTCTGTTTTTACCTGAGCAGCAGGAAAATAGAGTTATGCTTGCATCTATGTGCAAAGTTCTCTGATTTGGAGGTCGAGGCAAATGTAATATCATAGGATATCGTTGTTTTGCCTGTCAGTAAACACTTGTAAGCACAAGTTGTGTCTCAAGTTCAAAATATATTAAGAGGTCAGTCAAATATTCCCATTCAAGTCTGAACAGTATAAACTCTGTCTTAAAGATCCACTACGGAAACTGGACATGATAAAGGGCAGACTGTGCGTTAAGCGTAGGATCAGTGTTGCTTATGGCGAGCCGTAAACTGGAGGTGGTCTGGTATGACATCAGATAAGCCTTGCCTTAATCCAGTTATTTGCCTTTCATTCTCTTCGTGTGAAACTGACATTGCACTGGTTGGGCAATGCATATGATGTCAACACCCTCTGTACAGAGAGGTCTATGTGTCTTCACTGATGATAGAGGGACTTGTCAAATGGCTGCGACTTCTCTAATATTTTGCTAGTCATTTGACAAGGCTGTTTTTTTTTTGTTTTTGTTTTTTCGCTGAAGGATTAGGCCATCATGTAAACCCCTAGCTTATAATAAATGTGTCAAACACGCATTATTGTCTGTGTAGCACTGAGCTCAGTGGAAGTTTACAATTATCACCCTATACTGTTATATTACTCGGTAAATGTGGCGGTGCTTTTTGCTGAATATGCTTTGCTGAGATAAAAGTAACTGATTCTTTCCATGTCTTCTTCGAATTGCTGAAATCTAAAATATTAATTTTTAGGATTGCCATGAAGTGCTGCCGGATTTCGAGATCTGTCTTCTCTATCCGTGATCTGTATCGAAAGAAATTCTGCTACTTGCACGTGTCCATCGTATGCCCTGATCGTCCAATATGGTCTAGATTTGACAGGATAACCGTAATGTAAGAGGTTTCTTGCTCTTACCCGTTTCTACTGTGGAAGTCGCTCAGCTCCGTTTGTCTCTCTCGTCAGTCAACCTCCAGACAAATATTTTACTTAAATAATAAATCCTTTAGGAGTGTGTCTTCCCTTCAAGCTATGTCCGATAGAACCTAAGGACATTCACGCTCACTCTACTTTTCCTATGATAATTTGGAAGAGACCAAATATCTTACTCCTCCGAGGGATTGCTTACTGTTTCCCTGCAAGATCGACGTTGAAGTATTGTTCATAGAAGACGCCTAATTTTAGGGTCCTATTAATGTCGTCTGTATCTAATCAGATCTCTCACGTGCATTTTACTGCATAGTTGGAATCTCGTCGAACTTCTACCGATAGTTTACAGTTAAATACATTCGTTATTGAGTCTGTTTCCGCCATTGGTGTGTTCGCCATTCAAGCTTCGATAATATTACCTGTCGGATTTGTGAAAGAGTTCGTCCTTACATTGTTGGTAAGACTACCGCTCTGTTTGTTCAAATTGGTAGCAGTGGTTGTTTTGTACACTATTAACAGCATAAGCTCTAGCGGGGATGAGGAAAATGCTAACTTTTCTTCAATCTCTTCGTGTAGTTTCTGCCACTGCAAACTATTATAGCAATTACGATAGTGGTAGCGGATGTAGTGGTAACTGTAGTACCCTTGATCTGGCAACTTTGTTATTATTATGACAGATGCTGGTCGTTTTGATGCGTTTATTTCGTGTGGCCACCGCGCCATACTGTTGTGGAATTTGACGGCTTATTGATGTTCTATTTTTTTTTGTTTTTAGGTTGGGGCAGTTTGTAGCTTTTGTAGTTGTTGTACTCGTCGATGCTGTCGTTGTGGCACCTGTCAATCTCATCACGTTAATGGTAGAGAATTCTTTAAAACTAGGGAGAGACAATAATCATTCATTGATCAAAGACTAAGGAGGATTGTCTGAGATGTATGTTACCTTCGCTTTTCTAAATCAGCAACGAATTTACCTCCAGTTTGCTGGCTGGTAAACTCATCTTCCTCTTTTGAATATATTGTTTCCGAAATAAAAAATGGATTTTTTTAATAAATTTGTTTTATAAATTTGTTCCATCCAAATAGTCGAAAAATATGAACGACGCAGCGGACCAAGATTTTGCTTAAAGGAGGAAACCCCAAATTACTAACAAATATTAATAATAAACAAGTCTCTTGATAAGAGAAAACCAAAAAACACTACAGAGACTACTCGAGCCGGTGCTGTAAATACAAAATAGAAAGAATAAAATAATAAAAACGCAATAACTAAAACAATAAACTTTTCTTTATTTAATAACAATTCAATATCAGTTACTAAAAACATAAACCAATAAAAAAAATAGTTTCTATCGTCATCGTTTTGTTCCTACGCAGCTGTTACTGTCTTTGTATAATTGTTGATGTCGTTGTTATTATTGATATAGTTGTATTTCATATCACAACGTTAATCCTTGAGGTTAATTCAATAGTCGGATACCAAATGATTTTCGCTAGATTATAGTTTTTCAACTCATTGGCTTGTTTGGTTTTTCTTCTTCTCTATATTATTTTCATAAGTTGGAAGTGCAGTTTATATCATTAATTTTTCAGCGTTTAGCTCTATTACATATAAGGAAATCCAAGAAGATGTATTAGCTTTTGCCTAAAGGGTATTTAATAAACAGCGTCATACACGACTTCTTTGTTACCAACTCATTAAGATAATAGGAGAATGGATACAAAAGAAGAAAAAAGAAATTACAGATTTTAAAATAAATATAAACGAGCAAAACGAAAAGAAAACAACACATTTTCCAATATTTCATTAAAACATTTCCAGGAACAGGTGTTATATGATTACAGTGTTCTTGATTTTAGGTTAGGAACCATTAATCATTGAGTTTGTAATGAGTGGATGTGGAGAAAGTAGAGGATAGAGTCGGAGTGATGTGCGTGGGGAGGGGATTCGACGGAGGAAAGTATTAAGAGAAGGGGAGACGTAGCAGCATGCGAAATAGGTACAGTCATTGCGTAAATCAGAAAGAGAGAGTGAGATATCTAGCTGTATGTATGTACGTATAAATACACACACATACACACACACACACACCACACACACACACACACACACACACACACACATATATATATATATATATATATATATATATAAATACATACATTTATATATACATACATATATATATATATATATAAATCCTTAAAATCCTTAAAAATGTTTTAGCCCGAAGGCCGCGGCCATGCTGGGGCACCACCGCTGAATGAGCCACACTAGTTTGTGAATCCACCTCTGATACGTGGCACTTGATCAACAAGGGAGTTCGATGCTGCTGCCCGCATCCGCGTCTCCTGTCGTGAGGTAGGTTCATCTGGGACTTCCAACAAGAAGAGATCCAGTTTAGTTTTAAAGAAACCCACATCCACACCATGTAAGTCTCTCAGGCATTTAGGGAGGATGTTGAAAAGCTGTGGTCCTCTGAAACCAAGCTGTTGCAGTATCTGGACCTGTATTTTGATGGTGATGTTGGAATCCTTGGCACCACGCAGCGGCGCCCCGTTCTGCGGTTGGAGTAACTTTGAATGCCAAAGTTTGGGATAAGACCCTCCAGGATTTTCCAGATGTATATTACTGCATATCTCTCCCGCCTCCGCTCCAGGGAGAAGAGGTTTAATACCTTCAGTCTTTCCCAGTAGCTGACATTTTGCATTGAGACGATTTTCTTTGTGTAGCTTCTCTGAGTTGCTTCGAGTTCTGCTGTTTGTTTTATATTGTGTGGTGACCAAAGTTGGGAGCAGTAGTCCAAGCGGCTGAGGACAAATGTTTTCCATAGGACCATCAGTGTCTCCTTCTCTCTTGTTCTGAAAGTTCGGAGAATCCATCCAGCTAGCCGTCTGCATTTTATCACCAGATTAGCAATATGCATTTGGAAAGATGCATCATTGCTCATGTCAATGCCCAGGTCACGCACTGATTTTGACTCAGGGATTGCAATTCTTCCTGGGCCAGTGTATCCAGTCTTCACGTCATTTACCTTTGTGTGCCAGTAGCGCAGGGCCTGGAACTTACCTGCATTAAACTGCATGTTGTTGTCCTCAGCCCACCTGTATATTGTGTCCAGCTCATGTTGCAGATGCGCAATATTTTCAGGGTTCTGTATTGCGTGGGAGACCTTTGTGTCATCTGCATAGCTAGCAAGGGTGGTCATCGTAGCAACTGAAGGCATGTCTGAAAGGGCCACTATGAACATCAGTGGCCCCAAGACAGTGCCCTGTGGGACACCGCTTGTTATTTGCGTTTCCCTGGAGGTGGCTCCATTGCTCACAACTGCCTGTTTTCTGTCTTTTAGGAAGTTGTGCAGCCACTCTCCAAGTTTCCCGCCTATGCCGAGACCACGCAGTTTATGACAGATCATACCATGGTCGACTTTATCAAAGGCTTTTGCAAAGTCAAGATATATTACATCCACATTTGAGCCATTTAGTAGCTGTTTCAACACCCAGTCATAGTGCTGCAGGAGCTGTGTTAGGCAGCCTCTACCTGGTCGAAATCCATGCTGGGTGTCAGACAGTAAGTCATTTTCTTCAAGGAACATGATTAGTTTCTTACGGACTATTCGTTCCATGACTTTGCTGATGTGTGAGGTCAGAGAGATAGGCCTATAATTTTTAGCATCTGCTCTGCTACCTCCCTTATGGATAGGGCATATTACCCCCTCTTTCAGTTTGACTGGGAGCTTACCACTTGCAAGAAAGCTCTGAAAAAGAAGCTGTAGCGGTTTTGCAAGGGCTCGTTTGCACGATTTGAGAAGGATCGCTGGGAATCCATCAGGTCCAGCAGCTGAGTTTGTGTCAATCTCATCAATGGCTAGTGTGATATCATCTTCTTCGATGTTGATGTACTCAATTTTTGTCTCTTTGGCCGCTGGTAAAGTGGCAAAGAATTCTTCTGGGTTGTTTACTTGCCTGTGTCCTAGAGGTGTAGTGAACACACTTTGGAACTGTTCGTTCAGTATTTCACTTATCCTCGTGGGATTTCCTGTGAGAGAGCCATCTTTTTGGAAGAGAGGTCCTATTCTCTGGTGCACTGTGGCTGTCTCTTTGACAAACTTAAAGAAAGCTTTAGGGTTTGATTTTATATTTTCTATTACCCAAGCTTCTTTATCTGCTCTCTCCTTTTCATGGGACTGATGTAGACTTTCTCAGTTTCCATTAGCATTCTTTCGAGCCGAGACTTCTCACCACTTTTGGTGTGCTTGCTCAGGCGGTTTGCAATCCTTGTCCGTCGTCTCATAAGAATCCTCCTTTCTCTAGGGATCCTGTTTTTATTCTTGTGTGTGCTGGCCCTGCACATTGGGACATATTTGTCACATATGGCTTGTATTATGGACATGAAGTGTTTGTGTTTCATGTTTATGTCCGGTGTGGAGAGACATTCAGGCCAATCCTGTTTGAGGATCTCTTTCTCAATCGACTTCCAGTTGGCTTTATGAAAGTTTAAGTTATATATATATATATATATATATATATATATACATACATACATATATACATACATATATATATACATACATATATACATACATATGTAAATAGTATATATACACACATACCTACACACGCGCACATATATATTGATATACGCACACATACACACACATATATATACATAGATATAGATATTTCTGCGCGTGTATATGTAAATACGTATATATGTATATATTATATAATATATATATATATATATATATTATATATATATATATATTATATATATATATATCTGTGTGTGTGTGTGTGTGCGTCTGTGTGTGTTTGTGTGTGTGAACGTGTGCACGCAATGGAGTAGAGTTACATTGATAGGTGGATAGACAGATAGACAGATGGGTGGATAACTAGGGAGCTACAGAGAGAGAAAGAGAGAGACATGCACACTGAGACAGAGACAGACAGACAGAGTTTTAAGTTATTTGTGTAACTGGGGTTGTGAGATACTGAGATAATGAGAATCTAAGATATTATTGAATGAGAAGTCTTAAATACTAAATGGGAGAGAAATATAATAAATGGCAGCGAGTGGGAACAATGATTTGTATATGGAACAAAATACTTAACGCCAATTCAGCCTAGTTTGACCTTGCCGTCCATCGTTTTGGAGGGGATAACAAGAGTACCACTGAAATGGTGGAGTCGATATCATTTGTGATAGGACTTACGCACTTCACCTACTCCCACCAAACACTGTTTCACTTGTAACAAAATTCAAACCAATATGAACCGAAACAGTGTGACACAGGAAAGAAAACAGGAAAACAAACGTGGCTATGTGGTAAGAACTTGCTTCCCAACCACATGATTCAGAGATCATTCCCACTGCCCGGCAATTTAGGTAAGTGTTTTCTACTATAGACTTGGGCCGACACAAGACTCGTGAGTGGAAGTGGTAGACTGAAAGAAGCCCGTCATGTATATATATATATATATATATATATATATATATGTATGTATGTGTGTATGTATCAGTGTTTGAGTGGGTGTGTGTCCCCACCATCACTTGGAAACTTATGTTGGTGTGTTTTCGACCCGCACACCAGCGGTTCAGCTAAAGATAATGATATAATAAGCACTAGACTTACGTAGAATAAGTCCTGTGGTCGATTTGTTGGACTGAAGCCGGTGCTCCAGCATGGCGGCAGGCAAATGACTAAAACAATTAAAGGAATGTAAACAATAACGAAAACGAGGAAACGTGTTCGCAGATGTCTGACTCAAAGAGCGTAAATATTTTTAGAAAGATTGTAGGAAGTGAAAAGTAATATTTTTGCCGCAATAAATCAACATCAAAACAAAGATGTGTTACATTATTAAAAATAAGACAGCAGAATGTGATTTGGATTGCAAGAAAATAAATTTATTTAGAAATATCTGATTAAAAATTCAAAAGATATTAAATACAAATATAAAAGAAACAGACAAGGAATTTTTAGTTGCAAATAAATAGTTAGAAACACTCGTTATATACATTAATAAATGATTAAGGCGGCGAGCTGGTAGAATCGTTATCACGCCGGGCGAAATGCTTAGCGGTATTTCGTCTGTAGCTATGTGCGATTTCTTATAAAGATTCTTCATATTTAGCTGGTAGCTTACTGGCAATGTTTGTGAATATGAAAATATAATTGTACATGGTGTGTTATGAGAATTTATGGAAATATATCCCATGGATCTCAACAAATATGTTAAAAAGTGAGTGGAGATGTTAAAAATTTAAGAGAATTTCATTTCATGCATACGATCGTTTCACACAGGGATATTAAAGCATGGAAATTCAGGGTAGAATAATTAAATTAATGTGATTATATTAAATTAATTGCATATCACTGTTCTCCTTGTCATTAGACTGCAGCGATGTCAGGATATCGCCTTAAATGATTTTAGTCGAAGGAATGTACAATGCTACATTAAGCCTAGTTCATATAGCATTTCGAGGAAAAAAGACCAAATCCCGGGTGTCCAGTGGTGGTGGGGATAAATACAGGCACAGGGACAGTAACTAGCCCACACACATACGCGCACACATAAATATATATACACACATATATAAACACATAAGCACACATAAGTATGTGCATATATATATATATATATCAAATATAAATTAAAAACAGAACACAAAGGATATCACGCTACACATGTTTCAAGCTTTATAAACACTCCGTTATTACATCAGTGTATTATTAATATAATGCACCTCTGCCACTATCTGGCATATACAGGTGCTTACACTTATCAAGCATCCACTCTAAATATACAGTACCTACTATATGTATGTGTATATATATATATATATATATATACATTTTAATAATCCTTAATACGGTTGGACTGTCGTGGATGTGAGTGTCTCTGATGATCGCGTGTGGGGTATGTATTTTCTCCCTTGTCCTTTTTTAAAATTACTATCCATTCGTCCTGGATATCTTCATTGTCTTGAGCCTCTCTTTTCGTTTCTTTGGTATTTTCTCTTGAGGTTTCCATTTTAATAATCCTTAATACGGTGATCTGAATACAGATATAAAATTACTTAAACTTTCGATTGTGAAATTTACAACTGTTGTTGGACATATTGTACATGTTTTGACTGAGCTACGATAGTTAATTCACTAAAGCGCATGCGTTAACTGAAAGTAAAATGTAAAGAACAAAGTATCAAAATTCGCTCTTCCTTTCAGTAAACACATTCTCTCTCTCTCTCCCGCTCTATCCCTACCTCTCGTACTCCCTATATGTCACTCATACTCCTTGTCTTTCTGTCTTTTCCTTTCTCCTCTCCTTTCCTCATATCAGCCAAACTTACTTTACCACATTTGCCTCAACCGATCACTCTTTGCACCCTTCTAGTTTTACTTTATTATAGCCTAAATCCAGCAGTGTACCCATTGTCGTATTTTATTGAAATCCATTTAGTCTATTATTGAACTGGATGATTGACTGGACATCAGTTCATACCGTCTTTTGTCGCCTGGTGGCTACGCTTATAGTTATTCTACTTCCATCGTGACACTTTATTTTTATATTTGTATGTACTTTTGCTGCCTTTGAAATGTAGGATTGACTTTTACTTGTTATTGTTTACGAACTGTTATTACATTTCTGTGTCCTGTCGACGCATTACCTGAAATTGGCCAGGATTGTTTCTCTGTAATTGCCCCTATTTTAGGAGCAAATTTATTTCTCCTATTTTCGTGTATATTTCACAGCACAAACAATAGATATGGAAATAAATCGAAAACAGCCACCAGCTGGGCAGCCAAAAAGAAGTCCTTAAAATTGTTATAATAAACTCTCTTCCCTCCCAAACCTCGATAAAAGGGAGAAGCTAAACCCAACAGTTATGCATTCGGGAAAAACCACCTGCCAAAACACTAAAAAACGACAATAGAAATTTCGATATTGTAACCAGCATTAACGCGGAAACTTCACATTCAACCTGAATGAATTAGAAACGTACTAAAATCTTCTAGCGAAAGAAGGTACCAACGTCATATTAATACCCACGGAGGAAATGATAGTATCCATTCAAAGGAAAACCATTATACATAAGACGCCAACATTGAAAATAAGGAAAATAGAAGTGTCTTCGATGGAAATTCCTACATCCAATTCGGCAAGATATCAAGTTTATAAAAAGAGGAAGACACTAAGTCGAAGCGAAGTTCGATTCCGAAGAGGTGGCCAAAAAGCAATCGACAACACCCCTAATGTCGGAAGCACTGGAATTACTGCCAACTTATATGGGAAAGTGAAGCTTGCGAATCAGAATGGGAGACGCCCACCAGAAATAGCCTCGGTGTTGCTGGTGGCAGCCATTTTGCTAAATATGGAGGATAGACTCACTATACTCCAAGCTGCCAAGCTGCACCAACAGAACTGCTGGGGCCAGGGCCTAGAGCTTATCGTACAGGCTCCACAAGAAGACCTGGAAAACATAACCGATCAGGTAATACTTCATGATGGAACAGCCCTGAGAATATTGATAGAGGGGTGAAAATCCTGGTGCTACAGATGTAGGCAAAAGGATCACGTAAAATCCAAATGGCCAACAAGATCAATGACAATCAACTCAAACAATCAACTCTACACCAAAATGGAAACATCAAGAGAAAATACCAAAGAAACCAAAAGAGACGCTCAGGAGAATGAAGATACCCAGGACAAAGGGACAGTAATTAAAAAAAGGACGAGCGAACATTACATTCCACCACACACAATCATCAGAGACAGCCACATCCACTACAAACCAACCGCAAACACCTGACACATTACCCAGAAAATCAGTTATTAATATCACAGCAATCAAGACAGACAACAACATTTCGGTCGAAATCATAAGAAACAACTCACACATTACACCTTATACACCCGCTACAAACAAAATTTTGCCCGACAGCATTGCTTGCTTCAACAGAGATAGTATCACACACATAGATCTGAAAACTAAATATCCACATGACATAGGAACAGTACAAAAAAACATTCTCTAGACATCTATATACTGGACTGAAGGGGAGTACCCGAAAGACCACTAAGGCAGATGAGGGAATGCCAACTCCCCTCTTCAAGAAATAAAAAGTAAATAAAATCATTAGTCTCTCGTTCAAATTATGTTATATAAACGTACTCGGCCTGGGGTCGAACTGGAAGTGAAGCTGGAAGGTCGCATAGTGTGGATTGCTCCTGAAACCAGACTAAGTTAACTGCGGGCTTTTTCACCCCTCCTAAATGACTACATGAAATGTATTTCTCCTAGCCGACTTGGAGGGGGAGGGGGAGGAGGAGATACAGTTCTACTCAAGAAAAATCCATATGTATTTATGTATACATGTATGTATGTATATATGTATGTAAGCATACACATTAATATATGATAAAATGAGTTATGATATATATCTGTGTGTATACGTATTTATATATATATATATATATATATATATATATATAATATTATAATAATATAATATTAGGAATAAATCCAAATTTACAGGGAAAAAATCAGATTTAGGATAAATCCAATTTTATAGTAAAATATTATAAAATATTATTAGAGACAAAACCACTATTTTGCAAAACAAACAAGGAAAGACTTAATCAATACATAAAATTTTAATAAATAGTCAAAAAAACCGCCACTACAATTGTTTCTTGTCTTGATCGACAATCTTCAGGTGGACTTCCAATCTAAAATATCAATATTTTAAAATATAAAAATAATATTTTAAAATAATTAAAGTATGAATGAAAAAATATAAATATATAATCCATATATAACCTATATATAATCCATATATAATCAATATATAACAATATAAACTAAAATAAAATAAACCTATCAACAATTAAATATAAAATATAAAAATAATAAAACAAAACAAAAAAATAATAATAATATAATAATAAACTATATATACACCCATACACATATACCTAATTATATATAACCATATCTAACTACATACACTAAATCACACACCTATATATATATCCCTATACATACACATAAAAACGTCTAGGCAACTATAAATAAATAAAATAGCTAAATACTTCAACACAATACTTATTCATACTCCCACACACACACACATACAACCCACATTCACGCTCTAGAAAACGGACATCACTTAAAATTATGAACGGAGAAATGGAATGAATGGAATTAAAAATTATATTCACTTGGTAAAACGAACACTACTTAAAAATTATGAATGAAACAATGCAATAAAACAACAGACATCGCAAATAGACACAAATTACTACGAATTCCTTAACAAACCTACCATGATAAACCAAACTCATAAAAACATATAATGATAAAATCTCCCTTTACTAAACTCTATAACATACCTATATAGCAATCCCCCTAACCTAAACATTCACACACAAATACACACACGTAAACCACACACACGACACATATACAATACCCACACCCACTTACACATACCTATACATACATATAAACCTCAACATATACTCCAAAAACCCACTCAACCCCACACAGACAAATAAACACAAAAATTATGAATGGATTCTTTTATAAAACTACCATGATAAGCTAAAACTCACAAAACATAAATGATAAGACCCCCTTTACTAAACACTATAACATACTTATATAGCAATCCCTTTAACCTATACATTCACACACAAATACACACACGTAAACCACACACCCATAACAAATACAAACACCCCCACCCACTCACACACACCCACAAGTACATATACGCCTCAACATATACACCAAACAAAATTACTTTACCAAGGAACTTAACATATGTATAAAAAGTATAACCGCTCTGGAAACGAACATCTTTTAAAATAATGAATGGAGAAATGGAATAAATGGAAATAAAAATAATATTCACGTGGCAAAACGAACACCACTCAAAATTATAAATGAAACAATGTAATAAAACAACCAACATCGAAAAGACAATTTACCACGAATTCCCTAAAAAAAACCATGATAAACCAAAACTCTTAAAAACATATAACGATAAAATCTCCCTTTGCTAAACTCTATAACAAACCTATATAGCAATCCCCCTAACCTAAACATTCACACACAAAAAAACACACACGTAAACCACAGACCCACGACTTATACACATACCTATACTAACTTATAAACCTCAATATACACCAAAAACCCACTCCCTCCCCACACAGACAAATTAACACATACATCCCAAAACCTAAATAACAAACCCGTATACACATTCACACACAAACACACACACACACGCAAACACACACACACAACAGATACATATACTCCCTCACATATACGCATATACATACTCACTAAACTCGATATATACAACAATATTTACACACCCACACTCATACAGATAAATAAATATACAACTAAAAACTCAACACAATCTCATATACATAAACACTCCAATAAAAAACAACATTAATACATCGTAATTAACCAGAATATCAAAAATAACAATATGACATAAGGAGAAATAAAATACATACTTACAAGTCAGTTTCAAATTATGAAGTGAAATTAAATTCTTAGCCGTTAAAAAAAAATCAAACCAAAATTACGTTACCATAGAAATATAACTTATGTAAAAAAAGAATACGCGCCATGGAAAGTAAACGTCATTTAAAATTATGAATGGAGAAATAGAATAAATGGAACTAAAAACTATATCCACGTGGCAAACCAACACTACTTAAAAAAAATTTATTATGAATGGATTCTTTAATAAAACTACCATAATAAATTATTATATAAAATTATGAGCTTTAGCTCATCTTAGCAGCTCTAACAAACAACTTGCAGTAACCCAAATCTATTCTCGATGCCTGCCTTACTACTACACTATCCATTCCCAATTCCAAGCAACGCTAGCCCACCACCCGGTTACAATTCCCAACTCCACCCATTCATTCACAATTTCAACGAAGTTCACCTCCACAGCGCTATATATAACCTCAACATATACACCGGAGATTCACTTTCACATCCGTGCGGATGGGTGAGATTATACATTGAGTGTAGTGATGGGGCTCCCATTACTATACACATTTGTACCTGTGTGGTAGTCTTCATGTGTATATTCACGCACGGGTATAAATGCAGGGGGTACACGCGCACGGCATGTACGTGTACCCCTCACATGTACATATGCATGCTAGTTGGGTCGATATGTGCAACAATGTAATCGCGCCCGCATACATGTATATGGGCGAGTTGCACAATCAAAATACGCACACGTGTGTGTGTGCGTTCCCTGGTTGTGCAATTCACCCATCTGGTTGTGAGTAGGTGTAAGCGTATTGCTGTGGATGTCGAGCTTGATACGTATGTATATGAGTGTGTATTGGGGGGTTGTACGTATTTATTGTGTGCATGTGCTTCACGCACGTGCGTCCATGTATGGATGAATATATTGGGATTGCTATGTGGGTGTAAATTGGGTATGGAGGGGGAGTTTTGTCATTGTATGGGTGTAGGTTTCATTTGTGATGGTGGTTTGTTGGTGATTTTTAATATGTTCTGTATATTTGGGTTAGTTATGTATTATTCTAGTGTGTATAATTGTATACATATGATTGGTGTGAGTGGATTACGCCCATTTTTGGGGATGTATGGTTTATTTTCGTCCGTATGGGGCGGGAGTGGCCGTTTGGTGTATATGTTGAGGTATAGTTTGTATGGGTGTAGATATAGTTTTATATTATATTATTATTACTTTTTGGTTGTTTTATATTTTATATTATATTTTATATTTTATATTTAATTGTTGATAGGTTTATTTTAGTTTTATATTGTTTATATATTGATTATATGGATTATATATAGGTTATATATGGATTATATATTTATATTTTTTCATTCATACTTTAATTATTTAAAATTATTATTTTTTTATTTTAAAATATTGAATTTTAGATTGGAAGTCCACCTGAAGATTGTCGATGAAGACAAGAACAATTGTATGGCGGTTTTTTTGACTATTTATTAAAATTTTATGTATTGATTAAGTCTTTCCTTGTTTGTTTTGCAAAATAGTGGTTTTGTCTCTAATAATATTTATATATATATTAATATATATATATATATAATATATAATATATATATATATATATATATATATGTATATATATATGTATGTGCATATATATATCTATATATACATACATATATATATATATATGTGTGTGTGTGTATGCATGTATATTTATGTGGTGGCTGTGAGGTAAGAACCTACATACATGCATACATATAAATATATATGTTCTTGTATTTCGGAATAAATATATGATAAATGTATTCATAAATACTTAAGCTGCGACTTCAAGGACTTCTCTTTCATTCTCATTGGGTCTCGTATTCACCATTAATTCCACAATTATTCTTAAACACATACATACCCATATTATGTACATTTGTAAACAGTATACTCACTTCTAAATTAATATCAATATACACAAAAGTTCATATCTAAATCTGTTCAAAATTTATTCTTCTGGATTTCTTTTCTTCTTCCTTCCATGCATATATACATACATACATGCATACATACATATACATACATACACACACACACACACACACACACACACACACACACACATATATATATATATATATATAATATATATATATATATATATATATAATATATATATATATATATTATATTTATATATATATATTCATCTAAATTATCTGTAGATTACTGTTGCAAGATTAGCCCTGAAGCCTCAACAGTTTTGTGAAGTAATATATTTATTATTCACCAAAATACAAAATTTGATTTCAAATTTAATTTGTAATGCTTATCAGCTCAGCTTTAATTAAGTTAATGTAAAATTATATGATCAAACACACCACAAAGAAAGAAATATACGATACGAGATCACTAACTGAAATGAAATATGTTAGACAGCACAGAGATTGAATTACTAATTCATATATACATAGACACACACACACATATATATATAGATGTGTGTGTGTATGTGTGTGTGCATATTAGCAAAGTCATACAAAACCTAATCGGTATTTACGCTTTATATAAGTTACTTATTGGCACATAATACGCTGCCGGTGTAAATAGCAATTTCTTATTGTGCATGATGTTGATGGAATTCTAGTTCCAAATTTAGCTTAATAGAACCATAATGCACATGCGAATAATGTGTGGATTCTTGGCACCCAACATCTTTATCATATATATCTATATATATATATATATATAGGATCTACCCCTGTAATTCTGGCTATTTTCTTTTACTTTCCTTTCTGTTGAAGAGCTTAGGCCCGGAACGTAAAAGACGTTTTCATTTTTACTGAGAGTCAAACTGATACATTTGCTTGTTGTTCGTGCACCTGACTTCGTCTTTAGTTTTTCTATAAATTTTAACTATATGTATGTACTCACACACACATAGAAAAACACACACTCACGCAGACGCCGAGATACACACTCACTCACACACACACATATATACATATCAATAATACAAAATCTCCAAGGATGTTTGTGCGTAACTGAAATATCCAGAAATAGTTTATTGTATCTTTTACATTTGGACCTATGTTTAAACGATTAAACGCAATTTTCTTTTGTTCTTTATTAACAAAAAACCTTGGCTAACGTGACGTGAACACATATGTGGAAGCACTCTGTCGGTTACGACGACGAGGGTTCCGGTTGATCCGATCAACGGACCAGCCTGCTCGTGAAATTAACGTGTAAGTGGCTGAGCACTCCACAGACACGTGTACCCTTAACGCAGTTCTCGGGGATATTCAGCGTGACACAGAGAGTGACAAGGCCGGCCCTTTGAAATACAAGTACAACAGAAACAGGAAGTAAGAGTGAGAGAAAGTTGTGGTGAAAGAGTACAGCAGGGATCACCACCATCCCCTGCCGGAGCCTCGTGGAGCTTTAGGTGTTTTCGCTCATTAAACACTCACAACGCCCGGTCTGGGAATCGAAACCGCGATCCTACGACCGCGAGTCCGCTGCCCTAACCACTGGGCTATTGCGCCTCCATTGAACACATATACACACATACAGAATACACACACTTATAATGAATGTTATACAGTGTCAATTAATACAAACACACGTCCGCTATCTGTAAGTCTTTGGCTCTAAAGAAAAGAAACCAACATCGACTTTTGGCGTACACAATATTTTATTCATTTTGAAATATCTATAAGTGAATGCGATTTCATCAACCGGAGCTCGTCAATTTCAGCAAAAGATTTTAGTTTTCATCTCGTTTTTTTTTTCAATTGAAAAACTAGCGAAAGTGAAAGATGTGTGCATGTGTGTATGAAATGGACGTGTCTGTGTGAAAAAGAGATAGATAGAGAGAGAGGGAGAGAGAGAGAGAAAGGGGAGAGGGAAAAGTTGGAGAGTGCGGGTGCAGGGGTGAGTTGTCGTGTATACGTAAATATATAAATAAATATGTGTAAATCCTTTTTCTATGAATGTGTGCATGTGTGTGCAACAGAGAGTGAGAGAGTGTGTGAGTTAATGTGCGTGTTCTTATGTATGTGAGAGTTGCACCCTCTCTCTCTCTCTCTCTCTCTTTCACACACACACACACATACACACATACACATCTTTCATTTTTATCTCTCTTTCACATTATAACAAAATTAACGAGTGAGTTTCAGTATAACACTTATTAAAAAAAAAAAAAGCTTTTACTCGTGTAAAATTTGGACACAAAAGTTTTTAGAATTGCCGATATGGCCAAAGGTATTTAGCACCAGCATTTAGCATTTCACTTAAGTTTAGATTTTATTAAATTCTTAAATAAATTGAAGCCCTTATTTTTCTGTAAAACCTATACTAAGATCAAATTAATCAAATACCGGTACGAATGTTTACATTTTGTTGCGCTCTAAGGAAAAAAAAACCCCAAAAACGTCGAGTTTTTGACGTAGATACACACTGACATAGAAAATTATGATTTTGCGGAGATTACTTATCTTTTCATCATTACAGATTTCATTCTCATTCATTCATTTGGCATTTGTAATCTCGTTGTTGTTTTGATTTAATAGTCTTAATACAACATTACATACGAAAATAGGCACTGATCCATTATGTCTCATGGAAGGGGATGGGGATCTTCATGGTCAAGAGATAATGACAAAAGGCATCGAGAAGAAGCAATGATAAGGAGACAACAGAAAACGGCAGAGATGACGTCAGAAACACTGCAAGAAAACAGTCACACAATAAGGAAGTGAGGAAGATAGAAACCCAGATCTCGATGATGTGAGACAAAGGGCAAATAACTGAATAATTGCCGAAACGCCTGGGATAAGGGCTGCATAACTCTTAAATAACAGAGTGCACGATGAATGAAGGACAGAAGGAAAAATGGAAGGAAATGAATCCACTCTTTCGCTTGATAAGTTATATATATATATATATATATATATATATAATATATATATATATATATATATATATGTGTGTGTGTGTGTGTGTGTGTGTGTGTGTGTGTGTATGTGTGTGTATATATATATATAATCAAAATAAGCAACAAGAATAACTTCGGTAATTTGGTTACGATCGTTTCACGCTACATGATTTTATTAAATGTTGTAAGTATTACAACAGTTTTAAAATGCTGAGCACTCATCAGTCATTAATAGATGTTTTCCATTAATACATAATTTTCATATGTATTAATGGAAAACTTCTATTAATGACTGATGAGTGCTCAGCATTTTAAAACTGTTGTAATACTTACAACATTTAATAAAATGATGTAGCGTGAAACGATCGTAACCAAATTACCGAAGTTATTCTTGTTGCTTATATTGATTATAATCACCCAATGGATTTATATGGCTAACACCATACAAAATTCTGGTGCATCTATCTTAAGTACCATATTCATTTGAATAAAATTTTGCTGAACTTATGTATAAGAATTTTTTGCGTTATAAGATAAAAAACAAGGCTGTGTAGATATTAGAGCATTTAAGGATAGAAGGTATTACAGCTGTTTCTAGGATATTTATTAATAATATCCCTTCATCGGAGACGGTGTGAGAGGATAGTTAAGTCATAGTTAGTTTCGATGTGATACAAAATAGAGTGAGGTGGAGGAAAGAAAATAGATGCATGATATGTATGGGTATTGAAGTTGTAAATCCATCTTTTAGGCATAATGGTATATATGCAATATTCCAATATCCTATGAGGTAAAGTCCAAAAGTCCAACAGAGTTTAATATGAGTCCTTCCAAATATAGAGTTTATAAGCAATGTAAGATTCCCTTATGAGTGAGATCCTGCAGATTTTTAAACTTGGTCATTCCCAGTAAGGAATTTATATACAATATTGCATTCAAAGGTTTTTTACTTAAAGTGACCTAAAAATAGGGAGTGTATTAGTAAGGTGAAATCGAAAACAGGAAGAGAGTAGTGAAGAAAGAGAAAAAAAGAGAAGAGAAAGAAAAAAATGAAAGAGACAGGGGAGAAGAAGAAGAAGAAAGTAAGAAGAAGATTAGTTAAATAATAACAAAATAATAAAAAAATTAGAACCCTGAGGAGAGGGATAAAGAGATATTGGTTCTTATGTTTTTACTATTTTGTTATTATTTTACTAATCTTCTTCTTACTCCAGCTATTTCAAATGCGAAGTTCGGGATAAGAGTGAGTTCATAACAACAGCGTCAGTGATTAGCTGGTGTTTTAGCATTCCCGAAAGAATGAAAGCAAAGGCCTTTCTCTGTCGGCGTTTGAACTCAGGACGAAAAGTCCGTAGAAATGCCGATAAGCATTTCTTTTCCTACGCGCTAAACATTCTGACAGTTCGACGCCTTTTAGAACTTTTACACATGTTGACCCGTAAATATATAAACATTTACAGATGCAACATAAAGTGAAATACTAGAATAAAATAATACATTTGTATCAAGTAAGGAACACTTTAAAATTAGAAGTTAATCAACACATTTCCAATACAACCTCGTACATATCAGTGTCTGTTTGTTGCAAAACCTTATAACTCATTACTGCATTCAGTTTCATATTCATTAAATTGTACAATTATTCATATCAAAATTGATAGATTTCATTAAATCAGTTACAAAAATAAATCATTTAACTAATGAGTTTTAAATGGAAGTGTCATATGGCTTCGAACTGTCTTTTCTGTTGTTCTTTTTAAGGCGATGCTCTTCTATATTTTCATTTTCTTTCATTAATTTGTAGTCCTGATTAGTGATTCATGAAAAAATGTCCCTTTTTATGACTTTATGGAAGCACACGCTTTCCACAATCTTTTTTCATCCCGATACACAATCTACCAGCAGTCATAACTTTGTTCTGCATGCTCACTGCCTTCGCCGCTGCGTGACAATCCGCCGAGACTTGTTGACTCTGATGTTGCCTTTAGCTGCCAGAATTCTCAAAAGATCGAAAAAAAAAAATTCCGAATCAGGATATGACGAACAATACCACGTGAACTTAATTTTTCATTTCAATGGTTACGTTATAGTGATGTTCTGTGTGCCGCTACCGCAGCAGCAGCTGCAGCAGCAGCAGTAGCAGTAGTAGTAGTAGTAGTAGTAGTAGTAGTAGTTGTAGCAGCGTTAGTTGCTTTGCTGCTAACAACGTATGGCCATGTAAAATATGTGTAGAGATTACAGTTTAGCATTTGTTACAGGTAGTCACATAAATTTACTCTATAACTATATATATATATATATATATATATATATATATATATATATATATATATATATATATATATATATATTTATGTGTGTTAACGGTTGGGAAGCCAACGAACAAATGGATAGTAGCAATCTAATATAATGCTGGTATTCTATCCAATTATTAATACCCAAGTGCTGATTATTTTGCAATGTCAATTTTGCAATGTCAATTTTGCAATCGAGTGTCATATATGGGCGGGGGTAAAATGTGGTTTACCCTCAATTTATACGGTCAATATATTACATTAAATTAGAGATAAAACCACTATTAGGCAAATCAAACAGTGAAAAACATAAGCCAATACATAAGTTTAATTTAAAATATAGAAGTTTAAAATATTTTTAACTTTTATATCTTTAAATTAATTTTGTGTATTGGCTTATGTTTTTCACTGTTTGATTTGCCTAATAGTGGTTTTATCTCCAATTTAATATAATATAATATAATATAATATAATATATTTATACTATAAAATTGGATTTAATCCTAAACCTAATTTTCCCTGTAAGTTTGGATTTATTCCCTAATATTATTATATATATATATATATATATATGGGAAGAATTCACAAAAGAACAAAAGACGAAGACAGGTGGTGTAGACAACTAACAGATGTATTAGTTTAACGCTCTAGAAGAGAAAAAGTCTTTAACGTTTCGAGCTTATGGTTATGGTCTTCCACAGAAAGGAACACAGAGAGAAACAAGGAGGGAAAATAAAGAATGTGTAGTGGCTAGCGATCTACTATGGCGATTGATATGTATATATATATATATATATATATATACATATTTACATAAACATATATATATGCATACACGCACACGCATACACATATATCAGGAGGGATTCAGTCCCATTGCGTAGCATAGTGTCTTCCACTGTAGCCTCGGACCGGCCAAAGCCTTGTGAGTGGATTTGGTAGACGGAAACTGAAAGAAGCCGGTCGTATATATGTATATGTGTATATGCGTGTGTGTGTTTGTGTGTCTGTGTTCGTCCCCCCTTCACCACCATCGCTTGACAACCGATGCAGGTGTGTTTACGTCCCCGTAAATTAGCGGACCGATACAGTAAGCACTAGGCTTACAAAGAATAAGCTCCGGGTTCGATTTCGTCGACTAAAAGAGTTACTCTAAAATGACCACACTCAAATGACTGAAAGAAGTAAAAGAGTAAAGAATAATGAGTAAAGAGTATATATCACGTGTGTAAAGTAAAATATGGAGATATAAAATGAAAGAGGAAGAGCGAGATGAACTGGTGGCAAAAGAATGCGTTAGAAAGGTGAGAGGTTGTAGCGAAATTATAAGAGGGGGAGAGGGAGATACTGTAGATATGTATATAAATGAGGTGAATGTCTGTGGTGATATCTGTATATAGATATGTGTGCGCATGGTTGTGTATGAACATGTGCGTTGAGAGAGAGAGATGGGTGGAGGAGAAAGAGAATGAAAGAGAAAAAGAGAGAGAATGAATGATATTTCAAGATATGCAAAGAGAGAAGACAAGGCGAGTAGTGCGTGATACCAAAGTAGACATATGTGTGTGTGTGTGTGTATGTGTTTGTGTGTGTGTGAAAGGTGATATAACTACCGACAGATATGATGTCAGTCTTGTAGAGAGATTAATTGTTGAAGTGAAAGGAAATGGAGTAAAGTGTAGAAGAGAGGGAATGTTCATTGATGAGAGAGAGAGAGAGTGGGAGGGAGAGACAGACAGATGTGTGAATTAGAGGGTGTAGAGAAAGACAGATGTGAGAATGAGAGTAATGCGATGAAAATACAAAGACACATTTCTGGAAGGAGTGTTTATTAAAGAGAAAGTAATGGAAAAGTGAAGGTAGAAGCGAGAGAGAGAGAGAGAGAGTTTAGAGAGTGGTTTGGAAAAACTGAAGAGAAGAAAGAAAGTATTTAGTAATTTGGGTTGCTTATATCTCGATTCACAATGACCAACGATTTCGAATCATTCCGTATCTTTCTGCGAGTTCATATCGTGACGTACCTTAATTAAGGTCCTAATTTGGCGTGAGAGGAAGGAAAGTCGAATGAAAAAGAATGCAACTTCAAATATCGTTTGGACACTGAATATACATGTTTGCGCTGCTCTCATAAAAATATAATCGAACTAATTAGAGAAGAGGTAATTGCATTACTCAATCTTGATTAATGGTTAAACAAACGTTAACTTATTGGCTTCTCTTCTCATTTACATTCTGTTTTCGATAGAAATTGTTGCATGCGTCCGGGTTTGGTCCCACCGCGTGGAATCTTGGGTTAATGTCTTCTAACATCGCTTCGTTTGCGGCAAATCCTTGAGAGTGGATTTGGAAAAAGAAACTGAAAGAAGTCTGTCGTATATGTGTGTGTGTTTATGTGTGTGTTTATGTGTATCCGTAACTGTGTGTGCGTGTCTGTGTACGGTGGTGTGCCTACTCCCTCGTAAAGTAGGGGTTCGCCAAAGAGAAAGATAGAACAAATACCAGGTTTTAAATAAATAGTACTGGGGTCGATAAGTTCAACTGAAATGCCTGAAGATGGCGCCGTGGGGTAATGACGTGGGGTAATGAAAGAATTAAAAACTAAAAGATGAATAATTAAAAGAAATGAAGGAACAAGTAATTAATACACCAACCCGATCTGAATATCAATAATTAAACCAGATTTCTGACCTGATTTAAATATTCTTTTTCACATTAGAATATTTTTCTCGTTCTTGCAATTACCAAAATAATCAAATATACATCAGTCATTCATTATTCCCATCGTTATTGTTGATGTTGTAAAAACAGTATCTTTGCTTTGGGGTTGACTGCTAGAAAGGTGACGGTTTTGTTATCTTGAGGCGATGTTTTCATCTAACGCCCTCGTGGGTGGTTAGCATGAAATCGAAAGATTTACTGATACCGAAGTTAATTAGGAATCTGTGTTACATGATTTAACCTTTTAAAAGTACATGCTTTCTGGTGTGTTGTGTGCGGTGGGGTTAGGCAAGTTCAAATGGGGAGCAGTGATAGCGAAGAATACATAGCTCGAGTTTAGTTTTATGGTTATTTTGCCGAGTCGTCATATTCTAGGAAACGGTAGTTGTTCGTGGAAGCAATGGTTCGTTCTGAGATTAAAGCTGTATCTGTGTAAATTTAGACTTTTCCCAGCCAGTGTTTCATGCGAAGCCACGCGAATTTTTCGTATTCTCGGTCAATATTATTTAACAGCGATGGCTACCTTGGAGTACTTCACAACTGAGTAATAGCTTTCTCTCGCATGTGATATCTCGTGGGTAACATTTGATTTTATTCAAGAATACACATCATCTGAATAGATTTAATACTATGAACTTCAATACGTATTAATCCTTGATATATTCTTTTCTTTACAATTAATATATTTTTATTTACAATATTGTTTAATGTATATATATACACACATTTCACTAAACTTTGTACTACTTCAACACTCTCCCTCTTCCCCCCTCTCTTACTTTCCTTTGCCTTTCTAACTTTGAACTTCACTTTGTCCCTGTCTCTCCCTTTTTCTCGCCACTCCCTGATACTTCCGTGTACACGCTCTCTCTCTTCTCCCCCTCCTTAACTCCTTTGTTCCTATTTTCTCTCTCTTCTCTTCTCACGTGACCGTTGGCCGAGTGCTGGCCTTTTTGCGTTTGGTCGCGGTCGCTGTCACATCGAAACTTTTCCTCTGCCGTAAGGCTTAATTACCAACACGCCAGCTTAATTAAATTCGTCTCCAGTCGAAAGACGCCTGTTTTTATGTCCTGTTATTATTATTATTATTATTGTTTTTCTGTATTATTCTTTGTATTTATATTCGTGTAACAACGTCCGTTTTTCAGTCCTTGTTTCGTATACATTCGAAGCTTTTTCTTCCAAGGAATCTAATGCTCTTAGCTTAGTTTTTCCTTGGGGGCTGGCCAGATTGGAGCAATTTTAAGATTAATCAGCCGAATTTGCGAGGAAGATCCGGTTCTTGACTGAAGATTAAAGGCTTTGAATGACCCGTCCGTGTTTTTTGTATCGTCTATCTGGAAGTTATGCGTTCTTGTCCCATTTTGTATTTATATATATACACATACATGCATACATACATATATATATATATATATATATATATATATATATATATATATTAGAAAAATGAGGTAATCAGATCAGATGGTTCATATTTGTAGATATTTATTTATATATTACATTTTTACATATATATCATATCATTCGGATTAGCGCTTGCTCCCATCTAGTGGTTTTCAAATCAAATCAGTTGTGGGTAGTTTGAACCTTTTTATAGTTTCGTAGTAGTGGTTGAGGAGGAAGTGAGGTAGAGAGAAAATATGTGTGTATGTGTGTGTGTGTGTGTGTATATATATATATATATATACATACATACATACATATATATATATATATATGTATGTATGAATGCATGTATATATATATATATATATAGCATGGCCACAGCTCATAAGCTGAAACTGGAATCAATCAATCAATCATATATATATATATATAAATACAAAATGGGACAAGAACGAAAACATCCAGATAGACGATACAAAAAACACGGACGGGTCATTCAAAGCCTTTAATCTTTAGTCAAGAACCGGATCATCCTCGCAATCTAGGGATGAAATTTTTCTCTCCTTGTTTTTTCTCTATTTTTTCTCTCCTTTTTTTTCTCTCCATTTTTCTCTCCTTGTTTTTTTTCCGTGAAAAACTCTTTCTATTCCTGAGCGTTATACTAATACATCTGTATGTTTTGAACATCACCTGTCTTCGTCTTTTGTTTTTTTCGTAAACTCTCCCTATATATATATATGTGTGTGTGTGTGTGTGTGTGTGTGTATATACATATTCATATATGTATATATTTATATATATAACGATAAGAATCTGAAGTTTCATTTCCTCGCCGTATCTGTATTTCTAATTGTCTTTTTTTCTTTTAATATTCAATACGTCAATACACTAAATACCTGGACACAAAATCAGGGCTGTGAACTCAGAACAAGTATCACGAGTGAATAAACACCGTGGAATCCTTTGGTAATTATTTTAATGTTTCACTATTATACGGTATAATGATCTGTTAGATACACCTATAGTCTCTAATCAGTAATTTGTAAATATGCTGAAGTATTTGTTGGTTAAGAATGGTCAAATAAACGTAAAGCTGCTTTATAAGACAAAGCTAAAAAAATAAGAGAGTGTATTATACGAAGATGGCGAACTGCCAGAATGGTTAGCATGCTAGACAAAAGGCTTAGTGGGTGTTTGGTTCATCTTTACGATCGAATTCAGCCGAGTTCACTTTTGCATTTCATCCTTTCGGGCTCCATGAATAAAGCATCAATTATGCTCTAGGTATCGATGTAGTTCGTCTCCCAATAAAATTCGTCGACCTGTTTTATTTTATTTTTCTAATTTAACTATGATCCTCTTATCTCTCAGGTAGTTTCGTTTTCGACAAATTAATTACTACAATTAATGAAACCCGGACAATTCAGTCAACATATTTTGAGCCAGTTCATGGGCGTTACTGGCCCTTTTTGGATCTAATTTCACAAACTCAAGGGTTGCTCATTATTAATATTAAATGTATCCTTTTTCTATATTATGCGGATGTTGCCATACTTGAAATTAAAATGGTTTTTGAGTAGTAGAATTCTGCATTTAACGAAAGTTTCAAAACCTTTAAAATACTCCTGATATTTATTAAAACAACTCTTGACACTTCTCTTTGCCAAAATGCCCTAAAATTAATCATCGGATCATTGTATTAATGAGGGTTAATTGGATTGCATCTTAACTATGAATCAATCTCAATCTAAAATTCATATCAATTTCTTTTGCCAATGTTTTATTAATCGTCCAATTGTTATGCCAATATGAAAGTTGATCTCTACAATTACTTCATAAATTCAGTACGAATTTAGCTTCAATCTGGGTGTTATTCAAATTTTCTTCTTTTCCTTCTTTTATTTTTGTCTGAAAAATATCGATACTGATCTTTAATGATGCAAATACAATATTGATAAACTATACGATGTTTAATGAAATTGATTAAGTAACAGTCTCTCAATTTTTCGTAAAGAATAATTCATAATGATTACGTGACAAAAATATATACTTTGATGTGTCTTTCTGCCG
Organism: Octopus sinensis; assembly: GCF_006345805.1. Taxonomy (NCBI): domain Eukaryota; kingdom Metazoa; phylum Mollusca; class Cephalopoda; order Octopoda; family Octopodidae; genus Octopus; species Octopus sinensis. The sequence goes on along the minus strand of NC_043001.1, from coordinate 5,745,468 downwards.
TATGTTATTTGAAATTCTCACACAGTCCCATGAAAGATATATGGAAGCCGTTAATTGAAAATAACAGCGACAATATGACACCAATATTTATTTTAATGTACCAAGAGACAGAGATAGACATTTTTTGTTAATCAAAGCTGGACGTGATATAAGTAAATAAACAGATGATATTGTCTAGCAATCTAATAATTCTACACTCATTACCTTTTCTTCACAATCATCTCTCTTATGAATGGTGTATCGATAGGCAAATGATATGAATGGAAGTGTATTCAACTGAATGGCATAATATAGATTTAGTGTGATATACATTGCAACAGAGTAGACAACATTGATTCCTTTAAAATACGAAAGATAATTATCCGAACGTAATATTTACGATAACAGAAATTATTTAAAGGTATTAGAAATATGATTGTTTTTTTCAAAGTACAAAGGATCATATTAAATTAATGATGTTTAAGTAATTCCCAAATATGACCTCCTATATAGGAGCACATTCGAATGAATTTCGCCCTCCTCGCGTGTATCATATTACTATATACATTTAAGAATATATACTGTGTGTATAAGTCAGCGAGCTGGCAGAAACGTTAGCACGTCGGGCGAAATGCTTAGCGGTATTTCGTCTGCGTTACGTTTTGAGTTCAAATTCCGCCGAGGTCGACTTTGCCTTTCATCTTTTCGGGGTCGATAAATTAAGTACCAGTTACGCACTGGGGTCGATATAATCGACTTCATACCTATGTATGTCCTCGTTTGTCCCCTCTGTGTTTAGCCCCTTGTGGGTAATAAAGAAATAGGTATTTCGCCTGTCTTTACGTTCTGAGTTCAAATTCCGCCGTGGTCGACTTTGCCTTTCATCCTTTCGGGGCTGATAAATTAAGTGCCATTTACGCACTGGGGAGTCGATTTAATCGACTTAGTCCCTTTGTCTGTCCTTCTTTGTCCACTCTATGTTTAGCCCCTTGTGGGTAGTAACGAAACAGGAATTTCTTCTGCCGTTACGTTCTGAATTCAAATTCCACCGAGGTCGCTTTTGCCTTTCATCCCTACGGGGTTGATAAATTAAGTACCAGTTGTGTACTGGGGTGGATCCAATTGACTTGCCCAACATCACCAAAAATTCCGTGCCTTGTGGCTAGAGTAGAAAAGAATATGTACTATATGTATGCTTCAGAAAACTGTGGTAAGAGATGCAAGTTAGGATTTGCGATGAACACGTGATTCATATCTGGATCCAGATCTGTTTATTCAGGTTCAACAATGAACTACATTTCCACTTACCTTCGAACTCAATCATGATATATGTTGTATGCTGTTGTTAGCTCGCGATATGTAACGGGTTTCTTCATAGGCTAATGGGCTAAAACCAGCACAGAATAGTAATTTAAAAGTTTACCTCACCTGTTTTAATGCAATTTCACCGATTCTGTGCTGAGGCCGTATGCACTCCCTACTCTATTTGAAAAATAATGGCATATAAAGAAACTGCAGCGATTTATTACGATTATATTATTCATGTTGTATTCTACATCCCATAATAGCTTATTAATATATTGATCTCAAGTTTCGGTACAAAGCCAGCAATTTCGGTGGACGAGAAACGTCGTTTACATCAACCCCAGTCGATCTCTGGGGTCGATGTAATCGACTTACTCCCTATCTTGAAATTGCTGGCTCTGCTCCTAAAATTTAAAAACCAATATATTAGTATTAATATAAGGCAGTGAGCTTGCTGAATCGTTAGCCCACGGGTTAAAATGCTTTGCAGCAATTCGACAACCTTTACTTTCTGTGTTCAAATTATGCCGAGACCGAAATTAACATGCTGTCGTGGTCGATAAAATAAGTACTAGTTAAAAAAATGGTGTTGATGAGATCAGCATATCTCTTCTCCGAACTACCTAGCCTTGCGCCAAAATATTAGACCAATATTATTCGTATTAATATGGCTGCCTGCTAACAGGATCATTGGCAAAATTAGTAAAATGTAATGTCGTTTCGACCGTGTACAAGTCCAGAGTTCAAATTTCGCCGAAGTAAAGGTCACCTGCATTCGTTCGGAGTCGATAAAATAAGGATCTTTTAAGTAATAGGATCGATGTTAACAGTTTAATCCTAGACGCAAAATTGCTGGTCGCATTTCAAATATAGCAGGATGTAGGAGAAGAATAGACTCTTCCACACAGTACATACTTTCCTATATCCTGGTAGATATGTGTGAAAGGCGGCGAGTTTTCAGAAACGTTAGCACGTCAGACGAAATGCGCAGCCGTATTTCGTCTGCCGTTACGTTCTGAGTTCAAATTCCACCGAGGTCGACTTTGCCTTCATCCTTTCGATCTCGATTGAATAAGTACCAGTTTCGCACTGGAGTCGATATAATCGATTTAAACCGTGTGTCTGTCCTTGTTTGTCCCCTCTGTGTTTAACCTCTGTGTGTAGTAAAGAAATAGAAATAGGTATTTCGTCTGCCGCTACATTCTGAGTTCAAATTCCAGCGAGGTCGACTTTGCCTTTCATCCTTTCGGGATCGATTAAATAAGTACCAGTTGCGCACTGGGGTCGATTTAATCGACTTAATCCCTTTGTCTGTCCTTGTTTGTCCCCTATATATTTAGCCCATTGTGGGTAGTAAAGAAATAGGTAGAAGTGTGTGAATCATTGTTTATTAAAGCAGCTATTAACGACGACGTGTATCGCATCCGATTATTTTTGGACTACATCGACAAACTAAATATTGAAAAATATTACTTAATTGCTTAGAGACAAGTAAACCATAGAGGAAAATATTTTCCAAACATAACTCGAATATTATGATTGGAATCTAGAATAAATAAACAAATAAACGCTTCATTTTTATGTCAGAAGATTAGTTCAGAAAAATAACTAAATTATTTTTATTTTATTTTATTGATTTGTCTCAATTCTTGCTGGAAATTAGTAATGAAAAATTTGATTGAAATAAAATTAAATATGAAATTGGCTTCAACCTTTCTCCCAGGCATAGAGTCAAAATTAAAATTTAAAAAAATAGTGTAATATTAAGTGTAAAAATAATTTTATGAAATATTGTAATTCATTCCAAGAGTCGTATATATTTGGCAGTTTTATTCTTTAATTTCTCCTTCGATATTTTAGTAATTGTTGAAATGTGAAATTTCATAAGGTTTAATTTGTAAATTTATTCCCTCTTATAATTAGTAGCAACACGTGCACTCGTTACTGCAAAAATTCAATACGTACTTACAAACACACATACGTATATATGTATGCATATATATATGCGTGTATATTATATATATATATATATATATATATATATATATATATATATATATATATATATATATATATATATATATATATATATATATATCTATATATATATATATATATATATATATATATATACATATATATATATGTATATATATGTATGTATGTATATATAGTATATATATATATATATATATATATATATATATATGGAGATTAAATGTAATACGCAGCATGAGACCTAAAATACACCTTAAATAAAAGGTATAATATACACTTCTTATACACACACACACACACATACACACACACATACATACCCATGTAATGAAATACGTATGTAACTATATATACAGTTTAAGCACCGTTAAAGTAAACAGACTGCAGAAATTTATGCAGATGCATGTACGCATATACATATAGGTGTTTCGGGAGAATAGGGAGAAGGGGAGAGAGAGGGGCTGACTAACACTGGTGATATACATGTGTATGCACGAGTGGGTGTATAATTTTGTGTGTGCGTATGTGTATATACGCATGTGTGCATTTTTTGTGTATGTGTATGTATGTGTGTGTATTCGGTATATTTCAATGGCAAAATGTAAGGAAAATATCGTAGAAATAATCATTTAATCATAGTTGCGTTTACTCGCAGCTTCTATCCAATCTTTTTTTCCTATTATCATTAAACTAAAGTTTATTATGCAAGTACCCTTGCTCATCATGTTTTGGGAACTCGCAGACGTTATTATAATCTGAGATGCTAAAATCAGCGGAAAGCAGTAGGTCTACCCACATGGAGCACCATTTTATGCGACGTATCCTGGAAACGATGTGGAATAAATATCCAATTCGTGAGGTTTTGATCGATCTAGATGAAATTTTACCTTCTCGACATGTTTGGCACAAGTTACGCTTTTTTAAAGAATCACATAGAATTGTAAAAGAGTGTCTTAGTTTAGTGAAAAGAGTCGAAATGCTGAGTATGGAACTGGAGGAAGACACGTAAAGATTATTTCATTTCATTTTATTGACATCCGAAATCCCGCATGTACAATTGAATAGATTACTTAGAGAAGTATCTCAACTGCTAACAAGATTAAGCATTAATTTCTGCATTAAGATAAGGAGATTCGCATGAAATATTTCTATTACACGGATTCAAAACAACGGATTTAACTATGTCTACTCTTTAGACAACTTTAATTACCCCACGTTCGACGATACAACTCATATTTATGGGTGCTTACTGAAACTCATTGATCGATTACGTGCCGGTGTGAGAATTCTGAAGGCTTTTGATAAAAAGAGTTGTCTTTAGCGAATTTGTGATATTTCGTATTCATTCCCGAACATCAATATACTTACTGTATATGCACGCACAATGCACTCCACATTACTTACCATTAACCGTACTCAGGAAACGGCTGTAAAATATTACCCGAAATCTCCCCTGAATGATCTATGATATTAAAGTATAACTCTCCTGATGTCTACCTGTGAAAAACTGTTATAAAGGATTTTCCAGATTACCTTGGGTAGCTATCTTCGAGAAACTGCTATCATCTATCACTTATTCGACATTCTCGTTTGAATTTCTGCATTATTTGTATATTTATACTCACATCTGTGTAATTATTACATAAATGTCTGCATAGGCGCAGGAGTGTCTGTGTGACAAGTAGATTGCTTACCAACAACATGATTCTGGGTTCAGTCCCGCTCCGTGGCAACTTAGGCAATGGCTTTCTTAAATAGCCTCGTGCCGACCTAAGTCATGTTAGTGAATTTTGTAGACGGAAACTTAAAGAAGCCCTTCGTGTATATATATATATATATATATATATATATATATATATACACATATAAAACTGAGAATGCGTGTCTATCTGTCTGTCTGTTTGTGTGTTTCCTTAAAACTTGAGAACTACACAACCAATTTCATTCAAATTTTACACATGCCTTACTTGGGGTCCGCGGAGTGTCATCGGCAAAAAGTTTTTCTAACTTGTTGCCTAGGGCAAGCCCACGGAAATATCATATCTTCTCCAATAAGATTCCCTAAAACTTGAGAACTGCACAACCAATTTCCTTCAAATTTTACACATGCCTTACTTAGGGTCCATGTAGTTTCATGGGTAAAAATAATGTTCAACAGGTTGCCTAGAGCGAGCCCATAGCAATATCATATCTTCTCCACTATTTCAGTATTACGTGTTAAAAGTGAAACAAATACATTTCTCTATTTTATGTCAGATACTTTCACTTTAACAATAAAAAAATTAGAGATGATAATAGCTATTGAATTATTTGTAGTAAGTAATAACTAAAATCAAACTAAAGTATAATATAATAATTAAATCGTACCATAACAATTAAAAGTAAAAATAGCAATTGGTATAAAATTGCATCAATGACTTGAACATGAATAATTGGTTTCACATGAATGGGAATAAATTAAATATAAAATTTAAGTGCCGAAATGGAATAGTCCAGATTGAGCTGTGCACATACCCTTTAGCACGGCTTTTACATTAGATTATCTGCTAATTAGCTAGCATTAAGTATCTATATGAGGTTTGGCTGTATGTAATGTCTGTTTTCTCGAACAGGCGCTTCTACTAAGTACTGCTGTTGGTTTATTTCTGATCCATAAAGGACTATAGCTTCAACAGAGTACTGGTTTTTGATTCACCGTAAGGTTTGTTGTTGTTATTATTACTGTTTAACTATTGCTATCACGTTTGTTGGTTCCTCGAAAGGGAAACGTTGATGTGTTTCATTTGTTAAATAATTGTAAACCGTAACCGTCCCCATTTCGGAGAAGGATCTTTGGTTATTGTTTAAAAATTGAATTGTGTCCCTGTTTGGGAAGATTGACAATATTTTCACCTTTTATACGGAAGCATTTTTGTTAAAGTGTCTTCGATAGAAGAAAGTCAAAAAATGAATTTGGCTGCAGCTGTCGGCGGGCGCGAACTCATTAAAATTAAAATGGAAGAAATACAAACCTATCTCGGATTGATCACTGACTAAAACGGTGAATCTAGGATAACACCACCAAACGAAATAAAAAATTAAATTAAAGAAAAGGCTATTGTCTGGAGGAAAGCACCATTGAAAAGTGTCTTGGTGCGACTATAAAAGATATCAAGTATCTAACCAGAGGCGGTAAATTCGCCACAATAGAAGCAATCTTCGAGTCAACGGAGTATGCAAGGGAGTACTCGACTCGAACCTTGCAAAGTGGAAATATTTTATTTTCACCTTTATATCTGGGACGTAAGACATTCCGGATAAAAATTAAAAATGTCCCCCCAGAAGTAGAGGTAGGCCGGATTGTAGCCACACTTGTACACAAGAGGTAGGACACAATACAATTGATCGAAATTGCAAGAGACGGGCCTACAATTCCAGTCTGTTATACGTTTTGAGTATTGTATCACTAGTGATATCAAGATATAATTTGTATTTTATGCGTAGATGTATATATATAGATGTACGTGTAATATGTACACATATATAACACATATATACATGCACTAGCCCTATGACCCGGCAACGCCGGGTAATAATGCTAGTATATATATATATAGATATATATAATATATATATATATAGTGTGTGTTGTGTGTGTGTATGTATATATATGTATGTGTGTATGTGTGTATGTTTGGGGCTAAAACGACAGTGACACCGTCTTTTACAGGACTGCCATATATATATATATATAAACAGAAGTAAAAATGCACACACATCCACCAACGGTTAGATATGGGTGGATACCAGGAAATGGGGAATTTGTTTAAGTTTGCTTTAATAATATAAATATTCGGATATTTATTTAAATAGCATCCATTTCTTGTTTATGTTGAGACACGAAGAAATATATTCAAATTTCAACTGTAATTACGTTACTTGCACCAATTTCCCATGAAGGCAAAAG